>NC_092094.1:58990575-59289119 GCF_045679555.1 Salvelinus alpinus
AGACAAATTAGTTCTTAATGCAACCGCTGACTTACATTTTTTAAATTATCCTTACTTTTCAATACAGGGTTCGCCAAGTGACGCGATAACAAACAAAATGGCGAAATATGCGTTTAAAATATTTCGACAGAACAACGATTTATCATATTAAATATTGCTTACTTTGAGCTGTTCTTCCATCAGATTCTTGGGCAATGTATCCTTTCTATGTTATAAATGTCTTTTGGTCGATAGATGTCCTCTGTCCTTCGAAATGTCCACCACCAACGACCGACACCCCGAAACGTTTCCAAAGCTAAAAAGGGCACGACAAAGAAATTCCTCAAAATCGCACTAAACGGATATAAATTGCTATAAAACGGTTCAAATTAACTACATTATGATGTTTTTAACAACTATAACGACTGAAAACATGACCGGAGAAATCTAACTAGTTAAACAACGATTTGGAATGAGGCAGGTCCGATGTCCATCTTGCTTGTGGCGCGCGGAGAGAGAGAAAGGTAGTCCCACGTTTTGTGGTTTTATATGGGCTGGGATTGTGCAATAGACTCCATTCAAAACGTGATGACGTACAGACACCCAGAGGAAGACGTAGGCAGTGTCGGTTTCTTCATAGCATTCACTGTCGCCTTAAAAACAGACTCCAGATCAGGGGTAAAAATTTCTGAAATCTGACCCCTGTCATGAAAAGTGCTGTAGATATTGTTCTGTACCACTCAGAGACAAAATTCCAACTTCTATAGAAACTAGAAGGTGTTTTCTATCCAATAATAACAATAATATGCATATTGTACGATCAAGAATTTAGCACGAGGCAGTTTAATTTGGAGACCCAAATATGCTAATGCGGAACAGCACCCCCTATAGTTGCAAGAAGTTAAAACTAGTTTTTCAACAACTCCATAAATTTCTAGACAGATTATTTCACTTACAATTCACTGTATCACAATTCCAGTAGGTCTGAAGTTTAACGTACTTTGGTGCGAAAAGTGAAAATCAATCCCAGAACAACAGCAAAGGACCTTGTGAAGATGCTGGAGGAAACAGGTACAAAAGTATCTATATCCACAGCAAAACGAGTCCTATATCAACATAACCAGAAAGGCCGGTAGGCAAAGGAAGAAACCACTGCTCCAAACACGCCATAAAAAAGCCAGACTAGGGTTTGCAACTGCACATGGGGACAAAGATCGTACATTTTGGAGAAATGTCCTCTGGTCTGATGAAACAAAAATAGAACTGTTTGGCCATAATGACCATCGTTATGTTTGGAGGAAAAAGGGGGAGGCTTGCACGCTGAAGAACACCATTCCAACCGTGAAGCACGGGGGTGGCAGCATCTTGTTGTGGAGGTGCTTTGCTGCAGGAGGGACTGGTGCACTTCACAAAATAGATGGCATCATAATGAGGGGAAATGATGTGGATATATTGAAGCAACATCTCAAGACATCCGTCAGGAAGTTAAAGCTTGGTCGCAAATGGGTCTTCCAAATGGACAATGACCCCAAGCATACTTCCAAAGTAGACAATATGTGGGCAGAACTGAAAAAGCGTGTGCGAGCAAGGAGGCCTACAGACCTGACTCAGTTACACCAGCTCTGTCAGGAGGAATGGGCCAAAATGCATTGAAATTATTGTGGGAAGCTTGTGGAAGGCTACCTGAAACGTTTGACCCAAGTTAAACAATTTAAAGTTAACGCTACCAAATACCAATTGAGTGTATGTAAACTTCTGACCCATTGAGAATGTGATGAAATAAATAAAAGCTGAAATAAATAATTATCTCTACTATTATTCTGACAATAAATTGGGGAACCTAACTGACCTAAAACAGGGAATTTTTCCTTGGATTAAATGTTAGGAATTATGAAAAACTGAGTTTATATGTATTTGGCTAAGGTGTATGGAATCTTACGAGTTCAACTGTAGGTAAAAGCAAGCTGTCGTCAATTCCACCCTGCCGTTCAACGGGCAAGATGGATATACTTGCTTATACCTACAGTGCATTCGGAAAGTATTCAGACCCCTTCCCTTTTTCCACATTTTGTTATGACACAACTCTTTTCTGAAATGGATTAGCCCATGTTTGGTGTTCGGGTCTGTGGGACCCATTTTCAATGTTTACTAAAAGAAAAATGATGCAATGAAAAAATTATTCAACCTGAGACTCATTGGCCTTGGCTCATTTAAAATAACACATTTTCATTGAGCGCACACTGTGCACCCCCCTACACATTTATGTGGTGATCGGGTTCATTGGACCCAAGGGTAATAAAAGTGTCGAAAAGTGTATGTGTAGGTGAAAACAAGTACAATTTAAACAAAAAGGTTTGCTGTGTGCCTTCACTCTGTCTTTCTTCTTCCTGGGCCTGCTGTTCCAACATAGCACCAAGAACCTGCCTGTCTCCTGCTTTTCTCGCACTCTTTACCCTTTGTAGTGTGTGAAACTACACAATGTCTTGTGGGAACCTGCACAATGTTTTTACAATACATTATTTCGATACATTATTTCGATATTCAGTAGTTTTACCACACTCTAACCCAGCCAGGTGCAAATTGGGTGAGGGACACAACAAATAAATGGCTTTGCATGTGTTGCTCCTTACCATAATCAATCAGTATGGCAAAAATAATCTCTGCTCAGAGGGCATTAGAAAAATGTTTTGCAGAGAGAGTAGTATGTGTGGAAGGAGCGTCTTTCACGTTGGAAGATGAAGAACTTTCCGAATATGAGGATCATGTCTCTATCAGTTTGACAGTGAGTCGGAAGAAGAAGATGGGATTGACCCTCAGCCAGCCCCAGGACGAGCCCGTCAGCAACCATCTCAACAGCAGCCTGCAAGAGGAGAAATTAAATGGTCTTCTTGCCCAAGAAATGAGCCACAATGCATGGCTGCCAATGAGATAAGGATGCAACCAGGGCTGACACGGACACCATCCAGAAAATCATTCTGGACTGCACTAATTTGGAGGGAGGGCGTGTTTTTGGAGAGAGATGGAAGGAGATGGACCAAACTCATTTACATGCATTCTTTGGGGTTCTTATCCTTGCTGGTGTTTTCAGATCCAATGGGGAATCCACAGAATCCCTGTGGGATGCAGAAACTGGCATATAACTTTTCCGTGCAAACTTCCACATTTTTTCAGGATTATCCGCTTCGATAACTGAGACACCAGACCAGCTCGGCAGCAAAGAGACAAGCTAGCTGCAAACAGGTCAGTGTGGGACAAGTGGGTGGACCGCCTTCCCTTAATTTTACAACCCTAGGCCCAACGTTACTGTTGATGAGCAGCTTATGCCATTTAGGTGCCGCTGCCCCTTCAGGCAGTACATACAGTCTAAACACGCAAAATACGGAATCAAGATCTGGGCTGCCTGTGATTCTGCTTCATCATATGTGTGGAACTTGCAAGTGTATACGGGGAAGCCAGATGAAGGAGCCCCTGAGAAGAACCAAGGGATGCAGGATGTCCTGGATGTGACCACAACATCACGTGATAACTTTTTTACTTCGCACAAGCTGGGACAGGAGCTCCTCAAAAGGAAGCTGACGATGGTAGGAACTGTACAAAAAAAACAAGCCAGAGCTCCCACCTCAGCTGTTGAATACACAGAACAGGCCTATCAATTCCTCTAAGTTTATGTCCACGGCCGCCACGTCCCTAGTGTCCTACTTGCCAAAGAAAGGCAAAAATTTGGTATTCATGAGTACAGCTGCAAAAGAATAACCCTATGCTGGCCACTTGTGATATTCTTCAACATCTTGTACATCTCGGTGTACAATACGTTTGTCATCTGGATGAAGATGAACCCAGATTGGAACAGAGGGAAGCTCCAGTGGAGACGACTCTTTTTTGAGGAGCTAGGCAAGGCATTGGTAAGACCTCAAATCCAGATGGGGCAACATATCCCAAAGACCCCAGCTTCTGCAGCCATCGTGAGGAGGATTCAGGAGGAGGATGCTGGTGCCCCATCCACCCGACCAACAACTCCAATACCGGAAGTAAGTGTGAGTGATGTTGTTACATGTGTGTGTGTCTGACACTCCTACCTTGGCTTGCTGTAACTATATATGTGAGTGTGAGATGTTAGTAAAATTCCTGAACTAAGTGTTTTGCTCATTCCAGCTTGCAGCCAGTTGCAACAAGAAGCACTGCGATGTGTGTGGACCCAAGAAGGACAGGAAGACACAGTACACATGCATGAAGTGCAAGAAATACATTTGCAACACACACACAGTAAAACTCTGTCCCTCATGTGGTGTGTAGGCCGGCCTTAATTTGTGTTCAATGGGGCTCATTTATAATTTCCATAAAATACTGTATGTAAAATGTGTCCAATTCATTCAGTTCAAAGCAATAAACATCAATAGTAATTAAAACCTTGTTTCCTTTATTCAAGGACGTAAGAATATTTTGAAGATAAATACAGAACACAGAGGATGAGAGGACTAAAAACTAGAGTACTAATGGTCAATAGAGAATTGTAAATGGGAGTTGTAAATGTCACGCCCTGACCGTAGAGATCCTTTTTATGTCTCTATTTTGGTTGGTCAGGGCGTGAGTTTGGGTGGACATTCTACGTCTGGTGTTCTATGTTGTCTATTTCTTTGTGTTTGGCCGTGTGTGGTTCTCAATCAGAGGCAGCTGTCTATCGTTGTCTCTGATTGAGAAACATATTTAGGTAGCCTGTTTTCCCACTGAGTTGGGGGTGATTATTTTCTGGTTAGTGTTTTTGAACCTGTCAGAACTGTTCGTTGGTCGTTTTGTTGTTTTTGTTCGTGTAGTCATCTTGATTAAAAGTATTATGGATACGTACCACGCTACACCTTGGTCTTCTTCTCCTTCTCCCGACGACAAGCGTTACAGTTGGGTTTCAGTTCAACATTTGTTAAGATCTGTGGAATGTCACTCCTGAACTCAGAGTGTTTTCTACGTGTGTTATGTTTTCATTGGTCTGTACATTGAATCTGGGGCAGGATACTGGTTATTTGGCCATTGGCCCAGTCGTACTGCAAGGACCCCTGATTGGTCAACCCCAGGCTAGGGTGGGGGGTTAAAAATGGCATATTGTTCCTTTGTCCGGTGGGGAAAAGCTGAGGACAGGGGAGACTGAACATCTGAACATCTACCTCCCAGAAGAACATCTTGATTTGTCCTTCTCAAATAAACCTAGTTTTCTCCCCCTGATTTGCTTTGGAGTTTGTGTAGTTGAAGAATAACATAAATTGCTAACAAAGATGAACATGATTTATTGCACCATGTCTTGATTATAGTTGATTTGTATTAACAAAAATCACTTATTTTTTTAATTGCACTTTTATTGGTAAATACCTGTGTTTCCTATCTCTCTGTGCCAGTTCGTTTTGTATGTCCAAGTCAACCAGCGTTTTTTCTCGTTCTCCTGCTTTTGCTATTTCTCCTTTTTCTAGTCCTCCCAATTTTGAACCTTGCCTGTTTTTGTACTCTGTACCCGCCTGCCTGACCATTCTGCCTGCCTTGACCTCGAGGCTGCCTGCCACTCTCTACCTCCTGGACTCTGATCTGGTTTTGACCTTTTGCCTGTCCACGACCATTCTCTTGCCTATTCCTTTTTGGATTATTAAACATCTAAGACTCCAAACATCTGCCTCCTGTTCTAGGTCTCGCCTTGAGTTATGATACAACATCTAGTCATTAAGTATTTTTACATAAATTCTTATGGCTGTATTGTTTAAAAAAATATATATAATGTTGTGGGTCCATCAGACCCGTTAACATTTGGTGAATAACAAAAACATGAACACCACGCAAGGGTTTAAAAAAACAATCACTCAACAATCTACACACAATACCCCATAATGACGAAGCGGAAACAGGCTTTTAGAAATGTTTTAAAATGTATAAACAAAAAAAAAGCAGAAATAACTTATTTACATAAGTATTCAGACCCTTTGCTATGAGACTCAAAATTGAGCTCAGGTGCATCCTGTTTCCATTGAACATCCTTGAGATGTGGTCAATTAAATATATTGGACATGATTTGGAAAGGCACACACCTGTCTATATAAGGTCCCACAGTTGACAGTGCATGTCAGAGCAAAAACCAAGCCCTGAGGTCAAAGGAATTGTCCGTAGACCTCCAAGACAGGATTGTGTCGAGGAACAGATCTGGTGAAGGGTACCAAAAACAATCTTCAGCATTCAATCAATCAAATGTATTTATAAAGCCCTTTTTACATCAGCCGATGTCACAAAGTGCTATACAGAAACCCAGCCTAAAACCCCAAACAGCAAGCAATGCAGATGTAGAAGCACAGCATTGAAGGTCCCCAAGAACAAAGTTGCCTCCATCATTCTTAAACAGAATAAGTTTTGAACTACCACGACTCTTCCTAGAGCTGGCCGCCCGGCCAAACTGAGCAATCGGAGGAGAAGAGCCTCGGTCAGGAAGGTGACCAAATACCAGATGATCACGCTGACAGAGCTCCTCTTTGGAGATGGAAGAACCTTCAAAAGGACAGCCATCTCTAAAGCACTCCTCCAATCAGACCTTTATGGTAGCGTGGCCAGACGGAAGCTACTCCTCAGTAAAAGGCACATGACAGCCCGCTTGGAGTTTGCCAAAAGGCACCAAATGGACACTCAGACCATGAGAAACAAGATTCTCTGCACTACCTGAGCCACTTGTGTGGGTTGTAGACTCGGTCTCATGCTACCACTAGAGTGAAAGCACCGCCAGCATTCAAAAGTGACCAAAACATCAGCCAGGAAGCATAGGAACTGAGAAGTGGTCTGTGGTCACCACCTGCAGAACCACTCCTTTATTGGGGGTGTCTTGCTAATTGCCTATAATTTCCACCTTTTGTCTATTCCATTTGCACAACAGCATGTGAAATTTATGGTCAATCAGTGTTGCTTCCTAAGTGGACAGTTTGATTTCAAAGAAGTGTGATTGACTTGGAGTTACATTGTGTTGTTTAAGTGTTCCCTTTATTTTTTTGAGCAGTGTATATTAAAAGGTGTTAATGGAGCAAGCCTAGGAGACACCACAATTTCCAACAAAGGTGAGATTCGACAATTGGTGTCAATAACAATAATGTGAGTTTAATGTCTTGTCAACTAGCACAATTTATTCAAAACACTGGTCAATAGATAACGCAAAATCCAGGTAATCAAAGCCCCCCTCAGGCAGAACATGTTCAATTAAGAACATGGGCTCTCGTTATTTTTCTGGCTGCTACTTATTATGTCCTGGATAAAACCCACTGCAATACACTTATATTAGCATAACTACACAGAACTACCATTGTGCATTGTGCAATGAGAGGACTATCTGGCATTCTCATTGTAAAATGTGCCCTAATGAACAAGAAACATGCCTCCGCTCACTAGGGTGTGGTTTACGGAGCGCTCTTTGCAATTTGCGCCTGGTAGCCTTTCACTGTTCTGGTTAAGAGTTATCTCATAACACAGCAGTCACTGAGGCAGATCCAACACAGGGATGTAATAAATGGAGGGTAAACACACTTAAACACAGTTTACACACCATTATTTTATACAGTTTTGTAAGGAAAATGGCTATAGACTCATGGCTTGAGTTACTCATGATTATTTTTTGACTGGAACTTTAACACAATGTACATGGCTGCATTACACCCTCCCCTCATTCCCATCTTCTTCATGCACGGTGCACTTCAGAGGGAATTATGCCATTTTTATTGACACCATCCACACGACAGAGAATAGTCCAAAAACTGGAACAATCTTACTTGGCCTAAGTGACTCAGCGTGTCAGTCAACAGGAAGCCTGTGAATCTGTGCTGCACTGTTATGTGCCATCAATAATGTGTGGATATGTTACTGGTGGGAAAGTCTTGGGACCTTTCATAGGCTACTTCATGATCTTACCATAGGAGTAAAATAATCCGCCCACTTACTGCCACAACAGAGTAGTATCTTTGTCACCTACAATTGAATTGTTTCAGACATTACACCAGAGCCATGTGTGAAATATTATTTTGGCCAGAAGACTCTTCTGTTAGTGCCAAAATGTGACATAGCAAGCACAACACCCAAATAAAACACCCACTCTTCAAGCAAAACATTGTGTTCTCTCTCTGTGTGTTTGTGTATCAACAAATGAAATCAAATTTTATTAGCCACTAGCCAACAAAGCAGTTAAAAAAAATACAGATAAGAATAAGAATTAAAAGTAACAAGTAAGAACAGCAGTAAAACAACAGTAGTGAGACAATTTACAAGGGGATACCGGTACAGTGTCAATGTGCAGGGGCACCGGTTAGTTGAGGTAATATGTACATGTAGGTAGAGTTATTAAAGTGACTATACAAAGATGATAACAACAGAGAGTAGCAGCGGTGTAAAAGAGGGGGAGGGGGGGCAATGCAAATAGTCTGGGTATCCATGTGATTAGGTGTTCAGGAGTCTTATGGCTTGGTGGTAGAAGCTGTAGTGATTGTTGTGACTTTGCCATTGTGGTTGTTTGTAGGCTTGTGTGGTCTTAAGTGAGTCTATGATCGTATGCTATCCATTTGTATTTATTGTATGCTGCTCTTTCTATGCCATTTTAATATTTGAGAAATTAAACAATGATATTAGGCCACTCTTGGCCATGATTACAGACACCTGTGTGTCTTGACACTATATATAAACGAGTCATCCCGCAGTGTCTGTGATTGTACCCTGATGAAGACAGCTTGCCTGTCGAAACGTTGGTGAATTAAATATTTTTGCATCTGAGCTCCTAGAGTGTCCTCTCCTTTATTTTTAAGTTTTCTACTCCGCTAGCCAGCACCTCGCCTAAATAGGTGTGCGTTTCTTTTTCTTCTAGAAGCTGTAAAGAAGCCTTTTGGACCTAGACTTGGTGCTCCGGTACCGCTTGCCATTCGGGAGAAGAGAGAACAGTGTATGACTAGGGTGGCTGGAGTCTTTGACAATTTTTAGGTCCTTCCTCTGACACCGCCTGATATAGAGGTCCTGGATGACAGGAAGCTTGGCCCCAGTGATGTACTGGGCCGTTCGCACTACCCTCTGTACTGCCTTGCGGTTGGAGGCAGAGCAGTTGCCATACCAGACAGTGATGCAAACAGTCAGGATGCTCTCGATGGTGCAGCTGTAGACCGCTGCACCACTCGGGAGCCCCTTGATGACAGCTTTGCACACTCTTGGCATTCTCTCAACCAGCTTAACTTGGAATGCTTTACCAACAGTCTTGAAAGAGTTTCTACATATGCTGAGCACTTGTTGGCTGCTTTTCCTTCACTCTGTGGTCCAACTCATCCAAAACCACCTCAATTGCGTTCAGGTCGGGTGATTGTGCAGACCAGGTCATCTGATGCAGCACTCCTTCACTCTCCTTCTTGGTCAAATAGCCCTTACACAGCCTGGAGGTGTGTTGGGTCATTGTCCTGTTGAAACACAAATGATAGTCCTACTAAGCGCACACCAGATGGGATGGCGTATCGCTGCAGAATGCTGTGGTAGCCATGCTGGTTAAGTGTGCCTTGAATTCCAAATAATTCACTGACAGTGTCACCAGCAAAGCACCCCCACACCATCACACCTCCTCCTCCATGTTTCAGGGTGGGAACCACACATGCGAAGATCATTCGTTCACCTATTCTGCGTCTCACATAGACATGGCGGTTGGAACCAAAAATCTCAAATTTGGACTCATCAGACCAAAGGACAGATTTCCACCGGTCAAATGTCCATTGCTCGTGTTTCTTGGCCCAAGCTTGTCTCTTCCTATTATTGGTGTCCTTCAGTAGTGGTTTCTTTGCAGCAATTCTGCCATGAAGGGCTGATTCACGCAGTCTCCTCTAAACAGTTGATGTTGAGATGTGTCTGTTACTTGAACTCTGTGAAGTATTTATTTGGGCTGCAATCTGAGGTGCAGTTAACGCTCATGAATTTGTCCTCAGCAGAGGTAACTCTGGGTCTTACTTTCCTGTGGCGGTCCTAATGAGAGCCAGTTTCATCATAACGCTTGATGGTTTTTGCAGGACCGCTACCTCCGCCTTTGTGCAAGGAGGAGCACTGCCAGAGCCCTGCAAAATGACCTCCAGCAGGCCACAAATGTGCATGTGTCAGCATATGGTCTCACAGGGGGTCTGAGGATCTCATCTCGGTACCTAATGGCAGTCAGGCTACCTCTGGCGAGCACATGGAGGGCTGTGCGGCCCCACAAAGAAATGCCACCCCACACCATGACTGACCCACCGCCAAACCGGTCATGCTGGAGGATGTTGCAGGCAGCAGAACGTTCTCCACGGCGTCTCCAGACTCTGTCACGTCTGTCACATGTGCTCATGTGCTCAGTGTGAACCTGCTTTCATCTGTGAAGAGCACAGGGCGCCAGTGGCCTGCTGGAGGTCATTTTGCAGGGCTCTGGCAGTGCTCCTCCTTGCACTCCTCTTCTAAAGATGATGCACAAGAAAGCCCGCAAACAGTTTGCTGAAGACAATCAGACTAAGGACATGGATTACTGTAACCATGTCCTGTGGTCTGATGAGACCAAGATAAATTTGGTTCAGATGGTGTCAAGCGTGTGTGGCGGCAACCAGGTGAGGAGTACAAAGACAAGTGTGTCTTGCCTACAGTCAAGCATGGAGTGTCATGGTCTGGTGCTGCATGAGTGCTGCCGGCACTGGGGAGCTACTGGGGAGCTACAGTTCATTGAGGGAACCATGAATGCCAACATGTAGTGTGACATACTGAAGCAGAGCATGACCCCCCCCCCCCCTTCGGAGACTGGGCCGCAGGGCAGTATTCCAACATGATAACGACCCCAAACACACCTCCAAGACGACCACTGCCTTGCTAAAGAAGCTGAGGGTAAAGGTAATGGACTGGCCAAGCATGTCTCCAGACCTAAACCCTATTGAGCATCTGTGGGGCATCCTCAAACGGAAGGTGGAGGAGTGCAAGCTCTCTAACATCCACCAGCTCTGTGATGTCGTCATGGAGGAGTGGAAGAGGACTCCAGTGGCAACCTGTGAAGCTCTGGTGAACTCCATGCCCAAGAGGGTTAAGGCAGTGCTGGAAAATGATGGTGGCCACACAAAATATTGACACTTTGGGCCCAATTTGGACATTTTCACTTAGGGCTGTACTCACTTTTGTTGCCAGTGGTTTAGACATTAATGGCTGTGTGTTGAGTTATTTTGAGGGGACAGCAAATTTACACTGTTATACAAGCTGTACACTCACTACTTTACATTGTAGCAAAGTGTCATTTCTTCAGTGTTGTCACATGAAAAGATATACCCAAATATTTACAAAAATGTGAGGGGTGTACTCACTTTTGTGATATACTGTACATATAATAATACTAATGTTCGGGGGACCCCTAGCGACTGCTTATGTGGCTTATGCCTGCACCCCACCGTGTTTGTTATGCATCATAGCGCAATTCCATCCTACCTGGAAGTAATCATTGCTTGGACATTATTGGGCAAGTCATGTATTTAGAAAAGGATCATTGATTACAGGGATGGATATGGTTATATTATTTCAAATAATGTAATTGAATTTCAATTCATGTCCTTTACATTCAATGTCCAATTCTGCATACTGATTACTTTAATTCAAAATGAAATAACATATGTAGAAGCTAACAGGTCTCAATGTAATTCTGAATGGACCCCAATCCGGCTTGGTAAACTATTTAAAGCACTAGAGGCCATTTTCCATGACATGCGTTTCACTCCAGAGTTAGCCTATAACTGTCTGCAAAAATTGTCCTAAGTGTATTATGCAATATACATACTTTCATTATCAGAATGCCAAAGAGAAAGAGCGCCCCAACTTTTGATGACGTCGCCTCAGTTGTTTGAAGGCAAGGGCTCTCACCAGAGGAAGTTACAGTAGCGGGCTACCATCAGCAATATAAAAAAAATTCTGTGCTGGTCAATGAACTGGAAAGGTGGAACACCCTCAGCTATCGCCGTCAACTCTACAACATGCGGAGTAAGAGAAGTATGGCCAATGCATAACCCCACTCCATCTCACAGATGTCCCCATCACTACCCCAGGTCCCCCAATCACTACCCCAGCAAGTATACTCGACACGTCCGCTGCCTTTGACATCAGCACAATAAGCTGAAATGATTGAAACGGTTGATCCCACTAAGGTATCCCACCTTCCACCACTCCACCCCAAGCCTGGAGACATTTTATGTTCGTGGGTATTTCTTCGTGATGCTTCCCCTGGCATTCCTCATTCACACCACCCGGCACATGGAAAACCACAAACAGTTATTTCACCCCATCCTTTCACTGCTTCACAAACTATCAACAGCAATCTTCTGCACAGACCGTGAGGTGACTATTGAGGGAGCAACACAGTCTGTTCTTCCTGCAAGCCAGGATTGTCAATTGCTGGAACCACATCTCGAACAATGTGAAGCACAAGATGGGGTCGGAGGGTGCCCAAGCTGTGGCCGATTACCAGCAAGCCATCCAAGAGCTCTTGGCCTCGAAACCAAGGAGTGACTACAAATGCACACTGAAGCCCTGATTTCGAGGCTTATTTCCGTCAGTCGCTGTCTGATGCCATGGACAAGAACGCACAGTATGTACTATACAAGCATTTTGCTACACTCGCATTCACATCTGCTAACCATGTGTATGTGACCAATACATTTTGATTTGATTTTGATACAGCTTGGGCATCCAGTCAGATGGAATTACAAACTGCTCAGACAGCTTCAATGCTGTCCTCAAGGCATTGATTGGATGGAAGAAGGTCAAAGTAGATATATTTTATCTACTCTACCAACTACAAACCAATGCCTTGAGGGAGGTGCTGTGGAGCTACTGTAACATATGGAGTTTCCACCTGACCCCTGAGTGCCATGAGCAATTTTCCAGGCGAATGCCCACCACCACTTTCTCCTACCACATGTCGGAGGAAGACATGTTGTCCTTTGCTGAAGGCATCCAGTCCTGTGTGGCACAGGAAGACGTTGACATGGCTGAAACTGGAGCATATGCCTTGGCGTATTTCCAATGGAGACGTGCTCCTGCACCGACTGGCAGCTGTACTGGCCATTGGCGGAAGTGTGGACAGTTCTATGCCAATAAAACTAAGAACAAGGCATCTTGGCGCAAAACGCTCTGGCCAAAAGTGTACCACCAAAGAGCATGCCCAGATGCCGGCCAAACGCCAGGAAGAACAATCGACCATTGATCAACAGGTCGGTCTTACTTGTTACTTGATTTCGTCTTATTTGGGTATGTCACAAAATGTTGACCATTTTACTAAGCCATGTGGTCATCATGGGTTTTCTGTATATCTGTGAACACAAAATGCAGGTCTGTCCAAAACTGAACTGCCACCATTTGTTCAATAGAGTGACCAATTCAAACAGTCTCTGTCTGAGAAACACCCCAGCAGGGATGACGAATTGGAGAATAGGGCAATGTGACTGTTTTGGTTACATACTGAATGTTAATCACGTCTGTACAGTCAGGCAATTTGGACACTGTCACGTTCCTGACCTGTTTTCTGTTGTTTTGTATGTGTTTAGTTGGTCAGGACGTGAGCTGGGTGGGAATTCTATGTTGTGTGTCTAGTTTGTCTGTTTCTATGTCCAGCCTAATATGGTTCTCAATCAGAGGCAGATGGTAATCGTTGTCCCTGATTGAGAATCATATATAGGAGGCTTGTTTTGTGTTGGGATTTTGTGGGTGTTTGTTTCCTGTCTCTGTGATTGTCTGCACCAGATAGGTCTGTCTCAGTTTTTGCACATTTGTTATTTTGTGTTGTTGTTTGTAGTGTTTCACTGGTTCATTATTAAACATGTTTAACACTAGCCGCGCTGCACTTTGGTCCAATCCTTGCTACTCCTCTTCGGATGAAGAGATGGAGGCAAGCCGTTACAGACACCATGTTTATGCCCATGATCTGTTTGTGTAGGTAAAGAAACTGTGGGCCATGTCGTCGGATGGAGTGGACAGGGCAAATTCAAGGATTTTGTTGGAGGGATCCGTTGCCATCCTGCACCTCCATGACTTCCTTACGTTGAAGCCCAATGAGTGGCTTTGTGGGGAGGTATGTTCAGGTCGCTCACATGTTATGGTTGAATGGTATGAAATAGCCATACGTGCAGTTGGTTTAAAGTACAATTAGAGTTGTTGCCTGGGCTGACTGTCTTGCCTACCCATCAATTCAACTTTGACCAACCATATTCCTTTCTGGTTTAGATTACTGACTTCTACCTCCAACTGTAGCGGATTGACCTTCAAGTGGAGAGGGATGTTTTTTCTTGTGGATCACCTTCTGGCAGGGAATATCCTGCACGGGGATAAGGTGATGATGCGCAAGAATACCTTGTCAAAGGTAAATGCATTTCCGTAGAGTTGTTTTTGTGTCATGCTTCTATATGAGAGGCTAGAGGGGCCAATATGTGGAGAGATGCCACCTTCCTGACATATAAATGTATCTTCATTCCTCTTCCTGTAGAACAGTCTGGAGCAGCACAGTTACTTGATTGGAGCTTGCAACGTGGCAAACTACCACTGGATAGTCTTGCTGAGCTGCACAAGATGGACCATTTAGTGCGAGATTGGACAGTCCTATACTTGAATATATTATGTTTGAGGCCATTTTGACACACTGACTTGGTATTACCGCTTGCATTTAGTATGTCAATCGCAGGACCTACTCTGCCATTGTCCTGGACCTTACTGGTTCCCCTAATGTGGAGCGCCATATGAGTGAGAACCTAGTCAAGCACATCAGGTATGGTAAATCTATTCTATGGTCTGGCAAAAATAATTTTCGGCCATTTCCCAAAGACTCGCATACTATTCATAATGTCAAATTAAGTTGACCTGTCAATGATGTTGAGACTATTGTTACATTTATAGTCCAGTTACATATTGATGACTCAATTAGGCTATTTATTCATGTTTAGAATGTTCTAGGCTATGAAGAGATAATTATAAATCATTATTGATTTTAGTTCAAACATGCCGTCTCAATCATGAGCCGCCATTGTTCATGTGTTATGTAATGCTATGCAGGTGTATGAATGTTGTTGCAACTATAGAAGTGAAGACGGAATATCATGATCTATGTGTAAACAATTCATGTTTTCCTCCCCAACCAGATACTGGTTTGAGAAACGAACCTACTGAAACGGCACAGAATCTGTGTTCAGCAATGTTTCCTGGCAGGCGACAACAATACTTCACACACGCAAAGAGACGGCTACAATTGTGGAGTTTGTGCTGCTGGTGAGTTCATGTGCGAATTAGTTCCCAGGATAATTCAATAATCAAAGGCAAATCTATGGGATGTTAGAAATCTGTGCGTAACACTTAAGGGTAGGTCACCCAAAAGTGGGCCAAAAGCAAATACACCCAATGTTTACATGCAGAGCTCTTTCTGAGGGTTTAGCCAAAGTCATTCCATTGAAAGGATTAGATTAGCATAACAAATTAGTATAGGTTTCATACCTGTCATGTGTATACCTAAGAAAATGGTCTACAACGGGAAGGGACCCGTGTGCATGTGTTCAAGAATATTCTGTTTTTCTGTTGCTAACCGATGTGCTATGGTGTGCACTAATGAATATGACCCAGGTCAATGGAGTACCTGGTTGCTATGTGACAAACTCTATATGAAATGTTGGTGTAATATCCATCAAATCATTGGAGCTTTAACATCCCCAGTGAGCTGGCTTGTTTTCATGATTACAGTCATGCAAGAAAGGTTTTCCAAGGTCATAGACTATCACAATGAATCAGCTGATTACTATTGTTAAGATGACAAGGCAGTTGGAGGCCTGCTTTCACATTATTGTGTTTCCCAATGACCTATAGATGTAGACATTATTTATCCCATCATTTGTTGTTTATGTACTAACTAGATGGCCAGAGTTAATGCAGAGTGAGAAGGCACTAATTGACCCAGCTGTCCCAATGCATGTTAACATCGGTCGAGCCAGAATAGAGGTGGCCAAAGAGATCCTGGACAAAGGTGAGATTGTCTATCTCTTCAAAAAAATCTGATAATGTAAAGCTGAAGATTGTAGCCTAGTCTACATCATACACTGCTCCTTGTGTCATTACCATGTGATGGGATATAAGGTGCTACAGCCCAGCAGCCAAGCCCAAGTCACTGCTGGTTTATCTCATTTACTGTTGCCACATTGTCCTGGCCCCACTTTTCTAGACTATTAAGAGTTTGAGAGCACTTTTGACTTACCTGCCATGTTTGAGGTTAGAAACATTTTGTTATATTTTTAGCCCACGAGGAGGTCAAAGTAGCAGGCCGACTATATTATAAATTCTAACATGCTGACCACACCGCCCGCATCGAGTGCGCATAGCAAAATAAATGTATACATTTTATTAAATCATTGCACCCACACTGCTCTCTCGCATCTGCGTAGCCAGGCGCTAAATAGAACTTGGTTATAAATGTGACGCATGACATGTTGCAAGTCCCGGCTCTCCCCCCTCTCGTGGGTGATTGAAAGATGAACTGAGGTCCACACTCATGTCCAGTTGATGGTGTTAATGCACCTTAAAGGTGGTTGCCAACCGCCATATAAAGTCCGAATAAGAAGAAAACAAGGAGAGATTACTAGAAACTAACTAGGTTTACTCAGTTAAATTAGATTTTTCAACCTGGGTGTCTTGATAGCATCTGGTGTGGATGGACAAAATCAACATGCATGCGATGGCGCACACGTGCCTGGTCTAGTCATCATGTTTTTTTTTATCCAAGATGGCGTAGCAGTGGGATTGTCTCTTTTGATTGTCTTGTCCCGTCCCTTGTATGTATTGTTTTTCTTCGTATATATTGTTTTTCTTCGTATATATTTGTATTTTTTTTCATCTCATTTTCCATCTACGGACTGAACATACTCTCCTGCAACCCGCCTCACCCATTGTGGTATGGATCTGCTATTTTTACACTTTTGAATCGGAACCCCCTTCAGTAGGTAGCCAGCTAACTAGCTACTAGTCAGTTAGCCACTGCTAGCGGTCATCACCGTTAACACGGACTGCCAGCCTCAGCCCAGGCAACTCCTGCCAGTCTGCACAGCATGATATCTACCCAGAGCATATCGGACTGCTTTTCTCTACCACTTATCCGGATTCCTACCGCAAGCTCTGAACCTTTACTCTGGATCTTCACAGCTAGCTAGCTGCTATCCGAGCGGCTACTCTTTTTCCAACGTCTCTGTCCCGAAGCAAGCACTAGTTAGCCTGGAGCTAGCCTCGAACTAGGCAAATCTGGCTAGCCGAAGAGATTCCATCAAGCAATCCCTGGGCTTCAATTACCTCTTTTGCCAGTTGGCCTGGACCCTTTGCTGCCGACACGGAGCCCAGCCAATCCATCACGACTGGTTTACCAACGTAACCAGCTGAGGGGGTTTCTGTCCCAAAGCAAGAACCAGTTAGCCTGGAGCTAGCCTTGAGCTAGGCCCTTCTCCCGGCTAGCCAAATAATTCAATCAGATAATCCCTGGGCTTCAATACCTCTTCTGCCAATTGGCCTGCACCCTTTCCTGCCGACACGGAGCCCAGCCGATACATCACGACTAGTCTGCCGATGTAACCATCCGAGGGGGTTTCAACAGACTCTCCCATTGCGACGTCCCTCTGAGGCCCATCTGCTAGCCTGCTGCTAGCCCCAGCCTGCTAGCTGTCTTAATCGCCGTGTCTCCAGCTCGCCTAGCAACTCACTGGACCCTATGATCACTCGGCTACACAGGCCTCTCCAAAATGTCAATATGCCTTGTCTATTGCTGCTTTGGTTAGTAATTTTTGTCTTATTTCACTGTAGAGCCTCTAACCCTGCTCAATATGCCTTAGCTAGTCCTTATGTTCCACCCCCCACACATGCGGTGACCGCACCCGGCTTAAATGGTGCCTCTAGAGACAACCTCTCTCATCGTCACTCAATGCCTAGGCTTACCTCCACTGAACTCACATCCTACCATAACCTTGCTTGTCACGACTTCCGCCGAGGTCGGTCCCTCCTTATACGGGTGTCGTTCGCCGGTCGACGTCACCGGTCTTCTAGCCATCGCTGATCCATCTTTCATTTTCATTGGTTTTGTCTTTACTTTCTACACACCTGGTTTTCATTATCCAATTACATATTCATGTATTTATCCCTCTGTTTCCCCCATGTTTTGTTTGTGATTATTTCTATGTTCAGTTCGGTTCATTATGGCTGTTTTTTTGACGGGTGCTGTGTTCACCCGTGCGTATATTTACCGTTGGTTTTTGGTCAAGTGTATTTGTTTACCGTGTGCTTTTATTGTTTGAGGAAAGCACGTTGCTCACTCATTTTGCTCTCCTGCGCCTGACTTCATGCAAAAGTTACACTCACCTTCTGACATTGTCTGTACATTATGCCTTGAATCTATTCTTCCGCACCCGGAAACTTACTACTTTTACTCTGTTTTGAACGCACTCGACGACCAGTTCTTTTAGCCTTTAGCCGTAATCTTATCCTTCTCCTCCTTTGTTCCTCTGGTGATGTAGAGGTTAACCCAGGCCCTGAAGCTCCCAGCATCACTCCCATTCCCCAGGCACTCATTTGTTGAATTCTGTTACCGTAAAAGCATTGGTTTCATGCATGTTAACATTAGAAGCCTCCTCCCTAAGTTTGTTTTATTCACTGCTTTAGCACACTCCGCCAACCTGGATATCCTAGCCATGTCTGAATCCTGGCTTAGGATGGCCACCAAAAATCCTGAAATTCCATCCCCAACTACAACATTTTCGACAAGATAGAACTGCCAAAGGGGGCGGAGTTAGCCTACAGAGTTCTGTCATACTATCCAGGTCTGTGCCCAAACAATTTGAGCTTCTACTTTTAAAAATCCACCTTCCCAGAAACAAGTCGCTCACCGTTGCCACTTGTTATAGACACCCCTCGGCCCCAAGCTGATCCCTGGACACCATATGTGAATTGATTGCCCCCATCTATCTTCAGAGTTCGTACTGTTAGAGTTCGTAAGATAGATGCCCTCAATCACACACAAATCATCAAGGAACCTACCAGGTACAACCCTAAATCCGTAACCATGGGCACCCTCTTAGATATCATCCTGACCAACCAGCCCTCTAAATACACCTCTGCTGTCTTCAACCAGGATCTCAGCGATCGCTGCCTCATTGCTTGCGTGCATACTAGGTCCGCGGTCAAACGACCACCCCCCATCACTGTCAAATGCTCCCTAAAACACTTCAGCGAGCAGGCCTTTCTAATCGACCTGGCCCGGGTACCCTGGAAGGATATTGACCTCATCCCCTCAGTAGAGGATGCCTGGTTGCTCTTCAAAAGTGCTTTCCTCCATCTTAAATAAACATGCCCCATTCAAAAAATGTAGAACTAAGAACAGATATATCCCTTGGTTCACTCCAAACTTGACTGCCCTTGACCAGCACCAAAACATCCTGCGGTGTTCTGCATTAGCATCAAAAAGTCCCCGCGATATGCAACTTTTCAGGGAAGTCAGGAACCATTTATAATCAGTCAGTTAGAAAAGCTAATGCTAGCAGAAACAGAATTTTGCTTCCTGTAGCACTAATTCCAAAAAGTTTTGGGACTCTGTAAAGTCCATGGAGAATAAGAGCACCTCCGCCCAGCTGCACACTGCACTGAGGATAGGAAACACTGTCACCACCGATAAATCTACAATAATCAATATTTTCAATCAGCATTTTTCCATGGCTGGCCATTCTTTCCACCTGCCTACCCTTACCCTGGCCAACATCTAAAGCACCCCCTGCAGCAACTTTCCCCCCCCCCCCCCCCCCCGCTTCTCCTTCACCCAAATCCAGACAGCTGATGTGCAAAATCTGGATCCCTACAAATTAGCTGGGCTAGACAATCTGGACCTTCTCTTTCTAAAATGATCAGCCGATATTGTTGCAACCCCTATTACTAGCCTATTCAACCTCTCTTTCGTATCGTCTGAGATCCCCAAAGATTGGAAAGCTGCCGCAGTCATCCCCCTCTTCAAAGGGGGAGACACACTATACCCAAACTGATAGACCTATATCCATCCTGCCCTGCTTTTCTAAAATCTTCGAAAGCCGAGTTAATAAACAGAACACAGACCATCAAGAATCCCACCGTACTTTCTTCACTATGCAATCTGGTTTCCGATCTGGTCATGGGTGTACCTGAGCCACGCTCAAGGTCCTAAACGATATTATAACTGCCATCGATAAAAGACAGTACTGTGCAGCCGTCTTCATCGACCTGGCCAAGGCTTACGACTCTGTCAATCACCGTTTTCTTATCAGCAGACTCAATAGCCTTGGCTTCTCAAAAAACTGCCTCGTCTGGTTCACCAACTACTTCTCAGACAGAGTTCAGTGTGTCAAATTGGAGGGCCTATTGTCCGGACCTCTGGCAGTCTCTATGGGGGTGCTACAGGGTTCAATTCTCTGGCTGACTCTTTTCTCTGTATATATCAATGATGTCACTCTTGCTGCTGATTCCCTGATCCACCTCTACGCAGACGACACCATTCTGTATATATCTGGCCCTTCTTTGGACACTGTGCTAACAAACCGCCAAACGAGCTTCAATGCCATACAACACTCCTTCTGTGGCCGCCTTCGATGGCTTTTAAATGCTAGTAAAATTAATGCTCTTCAACCGATTGCTGCCCGCACCCTCTCCCGACTAGCATCACTACTCTGGACGGTTCTGACCTAGAATATGTGGACAACTACAAATACCTAGGTGTCTGGTTAGACTGTAAACTCTCCTTCCAGACTCACATTAAGCATCTCCAATCCAAAATTAAATCTAGAATTGGCTTCCTATTTCGCAACAAAGCCTCCTTCACTCATGTCGCCAAACATGCCCTCGTAAAACTGACTATCCTACAGATCCTTGACTTCGGCGATGTCATTTACAAAATAGACCCCAACACTATACTCAGACTACATCCAATTTGCTATCACAGTGCCATCCGTTTTATCACCAATGCCTCATACTACCCACCGCTGTGACCTGTATGCTCTCGTTGACTGGCCCTCTCTACATATCCGTCATCAAACCCACTGGCTCCAGGTCATCTATAAGTCTTTGCTATGTAAAGCCCCGCCTTATCTCAGCTTACTGGTCACCATAGCAACACCCACCCGTAGCACACGCTCCAGCAAGTATATTGCACTGGTCATCCCCAAAGCCAACACTTCCCTTGGCCGCCGTTCCTTCCAGTTCTCTGCTACCAATGACTGGAACAAATTGCAAAAATCTCTGAAGCTGGAGTCTTATTTCTCCCTCTAACTTTATGCATCAGCTGTCTGAGCAGCTTACGATCACTGTACCTGTACACAGCCAATCTGCAAATAGCACACCCGACTAACTCGTCCCCATAGTATTACTTACCCTCTTGTTCTTTTGCACCCTAGTAACTCTACTTGCACATCATCATCTGCACATCTATCACTCCAGTATTAATGCTAAATTGTAATTATTTTCTCCTTGTCTACCTCCCTACTCTTCTACATTTGCACACACTGTACATAGACTTTTCAAATTTCCTATTCTTGTGTTATTGACTGTACGTTTGTTTGTAACTCTGTTTTTGTCGCACTGCTTTGCTTTATCTATCAGGTTGCAGTTGTAAATGAGAATTTGTTCTCAACTGGCCTACCTGGTTAAATAAATGTGAAGTAAAATAAAAAATAAAAATGTTACTTGCTGACCACACCGCTCGTGTTAGGTGTGCAAGCGTTGCAAAATAAATGTAAACATACATGTTATTCAATAATTTAATCCAAACTGCTCACATGCGTCATCGAGCGTCTGCGTAGCCAGGCGCTAAAAAATAAGTTGTTTCTATTTTTGACGCTTGACACGCTGCAAGTCTGCCTCTCCCATCTCCTCAGTGGTTTTTAGGACCATATACCCACGTGGGTGATTGAAAGATGAACTGAGGTCCAAACTCCAGCCCAGTTGGTGGTTGTAATGTCATGATCGTCGTGGTAATCATACTCGGACCAAGGCGCAGCGTACGTAGAGTTCCACATGTTTATTAAATGAAACTCACAAAAACAATAAACAGCAAATGAAACATGCAACAAATACAGATCCCACAACAAGATCCCACAAAAACCAGTGGTGAAATGGCTGCCTAAATATGATCCCCAATCAGAGACAACGATAAACAGCTGCCTCTGATTGAGAACCATACCAGGCCAACAGAAAATATTAACCTAGATAGGAACACCCCCCCCCCCCCCCCCTGTCACACCCCGACCTAACCAAAAGAGAGAATAACAAGGCTCTCTATGGTCAGGGCGTGACATGTAATGCACCTTAAAGTTGGTTGCCAACCGCCATATAAAGTCCGAAGAAGAAGACTGAAGGAGGAGAGATTACTAGAAACTAACTAGGTTTACCCTTTTATCTGTGGATTAATTGTTGGAGTAGAGGACCTTGTGCATTTCAGGTAAAATAACAACCCATTATTTATATACCAGGACAAATTAGCTACCAACAGCAAGCTAGCTTGCTAAATTGCCATCAGTGTTTAAAGTGTTCCGACCTGTCCACAAATTAATATAGTTGGTTTAGAGAATTTTGATATTTCAACCTGCGTGTCCTGATTGCGTCTGGTGTGGATGGACAAAATCAATATTCGTGCAATGGCCTAGTCAGCATGTTAGAAAATCAAATAAAGACTCGAGTCAGGAAAAAAAAAAACGAATTGTTCGCAAACTGCACATGACCAATTCCCATCAGCATCACGGAGGCAGGGCGGTCTTTCAGCCGCCTGAAGTTGATTAGGAAAGCCGAGAGCATCATGTTGACTAACATTTTTTATACTTTTCACCAGAGACCACCAGTGGGGTTTCCTGGAAGAGGTGCACTTTTTTTATGATTACAGAGTATGCCAGGGGTGAGTATAATTTGGAACGTTCCAACAGGAATCTGTTCCAAAAACTTTGTTAATAACAAGGTTGACATCAAACAAAGCATACAAAGTTGGTTTAGTTATTTCCTGTGTCGGTATTCACCGGTGAACTCTATTGTGCCTCAATTAGGCTATCGTGTGTCATGAATATCACCAAAGGTGGCTCCCCTTCCTGTTCGGGTGGCACTCGGCGGTCGTCGTTGCCGGTCTACTAGCTGCCACCGATCCTTTTTTCCTTTTTGTTTGTTTTTGTCTAATTGGTTTCACCTGTTCCTTGTTGGGTTTTTGGGGTGGGTACTATTTAAGTTCGTTTAGCCCGCTTGTGTTTGTGCGGGCTTGTTGTTATTGTACGTAGGAGGTGTATTGTTGATTTTGGGTTTTCGATGTCCGGTTTATGTAACAGTGGTCTTTGGGTTGTGTTTGCGCCTGTGTTTTGGCTTCACCCATTGTTGTACCTGTTCCTGTTTACTGTGGACATTTTATTTATTTTTTATCCCGTGAAACTTCTGCGCCTAACTCCACACCCATCATTCTCCTAACGTTACAGCTACGGTAAAATGTAACTACCTATTTGCTTATGGTTTTGCCTACACCTAGTGACCTGCTTTTTAAATTATATGAACAAAAAATATGCAATTTTATTTGGAACGGCAAGCCAGATAAAATTAAAAGAGCCTCTTTATATAACGAATATGAATTCGGAGGGCAGAAATGATTAAATATTAAAGCATTAGACCTCTCACTAAAGGCATCAGTCATACAAAAAGTATACTTAAATCCAAACTGGTTCTCTAGTCAATTGGTACGAATTTCTCATCCTATATTCAAGAAGGGCCTTTTCCCCTTTATTCAGATTACGCCTTAGAAAGTTGGTTGCAATTTCAGTTTAATCCACCTGAAAGGACGGAACAAATAGTACAACCAATATTGTGGATAAATTCAAATATACTAATTGATAAAAAAATGGTATTTATCGAAGAAATGTTTAAAAAAGGTATTTTAGTGAATGATATCATAAATAGGACTGGTGGATTATGTCACATGCAGCTAACACAGACATATGGAAATGTTTGCTCTACCCAAAATTACAACCAATTAATTGCAGCATTACCACAAATGGAAGTAAGAAGGGGGAAAAAGTATGTCGGCCATGTATTAAAGAACATAAATGGTTAAAGAAAAGTGTGATAAATAAAAACATATACCAATTTCATTTAAGGACCAAAAAACTGACAGCTGTGCCATATAAATTGCAAAATAGTTGGGAAGAGATTTTCGATGTACCCATTCCATGCCACATGGTTTATGAATTGATACGCAAAACAACGCCGGAATCAAAACTTCGAATTTTTCAATTTAAATTACTACACAAGATTCTTGCAACTAATAGAATGTTATATATATATATATATATGGGGGATACAATCTTCCCAGCTATGCAGATTCTGCTGTGAGGAGACAGAGTCATTAGATCATTTATTTTGGTATTGTCCATATGTAGCTCGTTTGTGGTCACAGGTCCAGGAATGGCTGAAGAATTGCAACATTTGCATAGAACTAACGCTACAGATAGCAATACTGGGTGATTTGAAAAGCCATAGTTAATCAATCAATAATATAATAATTATTTTAGCAAAAATGTTTATTTTTAATGTACAATCTGTAGAAAGCTATGAGAATAGGAAGGTTCAATTATTTTGTGAAGCATCACAGCACAGTTGAAAGATATATGGCAAATAGAAATCCGAAATGGATGATGTTGAGAGATAGATGGGAGGGGTTGAATGGAGCTGAAGGGTGGGACTAAGAACAAGAGAAACAATGTAAAGCATACGGGATCTGTAAAATGTATATAGGTTCGGAACTTTTGTGAAATAGCACAGTTACAAATAGAAATCAAACTGGATGGACATCAGAAATAGAGGAAGGACTAAGAACAAACAAGAGGGAACTATTGTAAAGTAGACTGTCTGTAAAATGTGTATAATATGTATAAATTGAAGGTAAAAGCACAAGTGTTTATTAGTTTACTCCAATTGGGGGATCGGTGGTAGGGTTTGCGGGGAATAATAATAAAGGTATATTCTTTAAAGTATGTATGTCTACAGTGAGGGGAAAAAAGTATTTGATCCCCTTCTGATTTTGTACGTTTGCCCACTGACAAAGAAATGATCAGTCTATAATTTTAATGGTAGGTTTATTTGAACAGTGAGAGACAGAATATCAACAAAAAAATCCAGAAAAACGCATGTCAAAAATGTTATGAATTGATTTGCATTTTAATGAGGGAAATAAGTATTTGACCCCTCTGCAAAACATGACTAAGTACTTGGTGGCAAAACCCTTGTTGGCAATCACAGAGGTCAGACGTTTCTTGTAGTTGGCCACCAGGTTTGCACACATCTCAGGAGGGATTTTGTCCCACTCCTCTTTGCAGATCTTCTTCAAGTCATTAAGGTTTCGAGGCTGACGTTTGGCAACTCGAACCTTCAGCTCCCTCCACAGATTTTCTATGGGATTAAGGTCTGGAGACTGGCTAGGCCACTCCAGGACCTTAATGTGCTTCTTCTTGAGCCACTCCTTTGTTGCCTTGGCCGTGTGTTTTGGATCATTGTCATGCTGGAATACCCATCCACGACCCATTTTCAATACCCTGGCTGAGGGAAGGAGGTTTTCACCCAAGATTTGACGGTACATGGCCCCGTCCATCGTCCCTTTGATGCGGTGAAGTTGTCCTGTCCCTTTAGCAGAAAAACACCCCCAAAGCATAATGTTTCCACCTCCATGTTTGACGGTGGGGATGGTTTCTTGGGGTCATAGGCAGCATTCCTCCTCCTCCAAACACGGCAAGTTGGGTTGATGCCAAAGAACTCCATTTTGGTCTCATCTGACCACAACACGTTCACCCAGTTGTCCTCTGAATCATTCAGATGTTCATTGGCAAACTTCAGACGGGCATGTATATGTGCTTTCTTGAGCAGGGGGACCTTGCGGGCGCTGCAGGATTTCAGTCCTTCACGGCATAGTGTGTTACCAATTGTTTTCTTGATGACTATGGTCCCAGCTGCCTTGAGGTCATTGACAAGATCCTCCTGTGTAGTTCTGGGCTGATTCCTCACCGTTCTCATGATCATTGCAACTCCACGAGGTGAGATCTTGCATGGAGCCCCAGGCTGAGGGAGATTGACACTTCTTTTGTGTTTCTTCCATTTGCGAATAATCACAGAAACTGTTGTCACCTTCTCACCAAGCTGCTTGGCGATGGTCTTGTAGCCCATTCCAGCCTTGTGTAGGTCTACAATCTTGTCCCTGACATCCTTGGAGAGCTCTTTCGTCTTGGCCATGGTGGAGAGTTTGGAATCTGATTGATTGCTTCTGTGGACAGGTATCTTTTATACAGGTAAGAAACTGAGATTAGGAGCACTCCCTTTAAGAGTGTGCTCCTAATCTCCGTTCGTTACCTGTATGAAAGACACCTGGGAGCCAGACATTTTTTTTGATTGAGAAGGGGTCAAATAGTTATTTCCCTCATTAAAATGCAAATCAATTTATAACTTTTTTGACATGCATTTTTCTGGATATTTTTGTTGTTATTCTGTCTCTCACTGTTCAAATAAACCTACCATTAAAATTATAGACTAATTTCTTTGTCAGTGGGCAAACGTACAAAATCAGCAGGGGATCAAATACTTTTTTCCCTCACTGTATATGTATGCATGCGTGTATGGATATATATATTTACCCAAGAAATATGGGGGATTGGAAATGATGCAGACAATTACATTGGAAGCAACATTCTTTCTGCAATATTAAGCTGATCCACCCCTTAAAAAATATATATATATTAAAAAAATTATAATAATAATGAATGCCACCTCCAATATTTTATTTGCTAGGTGGCTTGTACACTATTGTTACCGATGATACTGTATACACCAGCCAATACAACCAGCTGGGTTCTCAGTACATCGCACAGACAGGAATGAGAAGTCCGTACAACAGACGTATGTTTCATGATTAACTACTTATGGTGTGATTGTGATAACGTACAGAAACTCAAGTCCTTTTGTTCACCCGACCTAGAAAACCTCACAATCAAATGCCGACCGTATTACCTCCCAAGAATTATCTTCGGTTATAGTCACAGCCGTGTATATTTTCACTTCAAGCCGATACCACGACGGCCCTCAAGGAACTACACTGGACTTTGTGCAAATTGAAAACCACATATCCTGAGGCCGCATTTATTGTAGATGGGGATTTTTAACAGAGCAAATTGTAGGAAAATGCTACCGAGGTTCTATCAACACATTGACTGTAGTACTCACGCTGCTAAAACACTCGACCACTGCTACTCCAACTTCCAGGATGCCTACAAGGCCCTCCCCAACCCTCCCTTCGGCAAATCAGATAATGACTCCATTTTGCTCATCCCTTCCTATAGGCAGACACAAAAAGGATGTACCCGTGCTAAGGTCTATTCAGTGCTGGTCTGACCAATCGGAATCCATACTTCAAGATTGGTTTAATCACGCAGACTGGGATATGTTCTGGGTAGCCTCTGAGAATAACATTGACGTATACACTGACACGGTGACTAAGTTCAGCAAAAAGTGTATGGGGATGTTGTTCCTACTGTGACTATTAAAACCTACCCAAATCAGAAACCATGGATACCGCCGCATTTAACCATGGCAATGTGACTGGGAATATGGTTGAATATAAACAGTGTAGTTATTCCCTCCGAAATTAAGGCAATCAAACAGGCAAATCTTCACTACAGAGATGAAGTGGAGTCAACGGCAAAGACGCGAGCCATTATGTGGCAGAGTCTACAGACAATCACGGATTACAAAGGGAAAACCAGGACACCAACGTCTTGCTCCCGGACAAGCTAAACATCTTCTTCACCCGATTCGAGGATAGCACAGTGCCACCGACACGGCCCGCTCCCAAGGACTGTGGGCTCTCCGTGTCCGACATTTAAACGTGTTAACCCTGGCAAGACCGCTGGCCAAGATGGCATCCCTAGCCGTGTCCTCAGAGCATGCGCAGTCCAGCTGGCTGGAGTGTTTATGGACATATTCAATCTCTCCCTAACCCAGTCTGCTGTCACCACTTGCTTCAAGATGTCCACTGTTGTTCCTGTACCCAAGAGAGCAAAGGTAACTGAAATAAATGACTAGCGCCCCGTAGCACTCACTTCTGTCATCATAAAGTGCTTTGAGAGGCTAGTTAAGGATCATATCACCTCTACCTTGCCTGACACCCTAGACCCACTTCAATTTGCATACCGCCCCAATAGATCGACAGACGATGCAATCGCCATTGCACTGCACACTGCCCTATCCCATCTGGACTTGGGGCCCTGGGTCTGAACCCCGCCCTGTGCAACCGGGTCCTGGAATTCCTGACGGGCCACCCACAGGTGTTGAAGGTAGGAAACAACACCTCCACTTCGCTGATCCTCAACACAGTGTGCCCCACAAGGGTGCTGCTCACCCCCTCCTGTACTCCCTGTTCACCCATGACTGTGTGGCCACGCATGCCTCTAACTCAATCATCAAGTTCGCAGACAACACAACAGTTGTAGGCCTGATTACCAACAATGACGAGACAGGGGGTGAGGGCCCTGGCGGAGTGGTGCCAGGAAAATAGCCTCTCCCTCAACGTCAACAAAACAATGGAGCTGATCGTGGACTTCAGGAAAGAGCAGAGAGAGCACACCCCTATTCACATCGACGGGACCGCAGTGGAGAAGGTGAAAAGCTTCATGTTACTCTGTGAAATGGTCCACCCATACAGACAGTGTGGTGAAGACGTCGCCACAGCGCCTCTTCAACCTCAGGAGGCAGAAGAAATTTGACTTGGCCCCTAAGACCCTCACAAACTTTTACAGATGCACAATTGAGATCAATTGTATGATCGCCTGGTACGGCAACTGCACTGCCCACAATCACAGGGCTCTCCAGAAGGTGGTGCGGTCTGCCCAACACATCACTGGGGACACATTGCCTGCACTCCAGGACATCTACAGCACTCGATGTCACAGGAAAGCCAAAAAGATCATCAAGGACATCAACCACCCGAGCCACGGCCTGTTCACACCACTACCATCCAGAAGGCGAAGTCAGTACAGGTGCATCAAAGCTTGGACAGAGAGACAGAAGCTGTTTTTCAATCTCAAGGCCATCAGACTGTCAGTCATCACTAGCCGTTTACCTCCCAGTTACTCAACCTTGCACCTTAGAGGCTGCTGCCCTATATACATAGACGTTGAATCACTTGTCACTTTAATAATGGATCACTAGTAATTTTAATAATGTTTACATACTTTTTTTCATATGTATATACTGTATTTTATTCTACTGTATTTTAGTCAATGCCACACCAACGTTGCTAGTCCTAAAATGTATATATTTTTTAACTCCATTCTTTTACTTTTAGATTTGTGTGTATTGTTGTGAATTGTTAGATATTACTGCACGATGAACACAAGCATTTCACTACACCCGCAATAACATCTGCTAAATATGTGTATGTGACCAATACAATTGTATTTGAGTTGATACTCGTACTATAGAAACATACATTGTATTTTGCAAAGTTCTCTCTGTGTTAATCCTGTTGCCCAAATATAGCAGGTAACTTGTGTCTGTGTTGACGATGTTATTGAGTTCAATTTAATATACGCTTTGACCAATTTCACGTAACCTTAAGATGCTTGACTCACTACAGCTGCTTTTAAAGAACTTTCCAGTCGTTTGTGCTTTACATTCCGACTTCACATTCCAACTTGTACTTTTGAATGTCTCTTGATTGGAAATATCTAATAATGTCTAGTAAAAAGAGCAATGTATGTAAAGCATGCATCTGTTTTAAGGTTAGTGTGTGTGTGTGTGGTGTAGTTCCTCTGGATCTCCACTAGGTGTCAGCACAGTTTCAGTATTTTTACACCAGGTTCAGAATGTCTTCATGTGTAACAATGTTCCTTTCAAGTCCAGTGATGTAAATTACTTAAGTAAAAAAACTTTAAAGTACGACTTTAGTAATTTTTTTGTGTATCTAATTTACTTTAGTATTTATATTTTACCAACTTTTACTCCACTACATTACGTTTAGATATACAGTGGGGAGAACAAGAATTTGATACACTGACGATTTTGCAGGTTTTCCTACATACAAAGCATGTAGAGGTCTGTAATTTTTATCATAGGTACACTTCAACTGTGAGAGACGGAATCTAAAACAAAAATCCAGACAATCACATTGTATGATTTTTAAGTGACATAATGACATAAGTATTTGATGAAACCAAGATTTAACTCCTTGGCCTGAATGCAACGCGTCACTTCTGGAGGAAACCTGGCACCCTCCCTACGGTGAAACATGATGGTGGCAGAATCTTTCAGAATTTTCATCAGTAGGGACTGGGAGACTAGTCAGGATCGAGGGAAAGATGAATGGAGCAAAGTACTGGGTCGATGGTTCACCTTCCAACAGGACAACGACCCTAAGCACACAGCAAGAAAATGCAAGAGTGGCTTCTGGACAAGTCTCTGAATGGCCCAGCCAGAGCCTGGACTTGAACCCAATCGGGGGGAAAAAAGGGGGAAAAAAACTGAATATAACTGTGCAGCAACGCTCCCCATGAAACCTGACAGAGCTTGAGAGGATCTGCAGAGAAGAATGGGAGAAACTCCCCAAATACATGTGCCAAGCCTGTAGCGTCATACCCAAGAAGACAAAAGGCTGTAATCGCTGCCGAAGGTGATTCAACAAAGTACTTAGTAAAGGGCCTGAATACTTATGTCAATGTGCTATTTCGTTTTTTTTGTTTGAGCAAGTCTTGCTCAACTTGCTCAATTTCCACATTTATTTCTTACGATATTTAGTTGAGGTTTAGGGTTAAGTGAATGATTTGTCCCAAATACAATGCGGATTGACTGACCTTCATGTCTTAAAAACTTAGGGCTGCAATCCCGTTAACGGGATCGATATGACAACAGCCAGTGAAAGTGCAGGGTGCCAAATTCAAACAGAAATCTCATAATTAAAATTCCTCAAGCATACAAGTATTTCACACCATTTTAAAGATACACTTCTTGTTAATCCCACCACAGTGTCCGATTTCAAAAAGGCTTTACAGCGAAAGCACCACAAACGATTATGTTAGGTCACCACCAATTCACAGAAAAACACAGCCATTTTTCCAGCCAAAGACATTTCTCCTGATATTTTGGAGGCATTTCTGAACATGGCGCCAATGTAAACTGAGGTTTTTGGATATAAATATGAACTTTATCGAACAAAACATATATGTATTGTGTAACATGAAGTCCTATGAGTGTCATCTGATGAAGATCATCAAAGGTTAGTGATTCATTTTATCTCTATTTCAGATTTTTGTGACTCCAGAGAGCCACATCAAATAACAGAAATACTCATCATAAACTTTGATGAAAGATACATGTTTTACATAGAATTAAAGATACACTTGTTCTTAATGCAACCGCTGTGTCAGATTTCAAAAAAGCTTTACGGAAAAAGCAAAAACCATGCAATAATCTGAGGTCGGCGCTCAGAGCCCAATCAAGCCATACAGGTACCAGCCATATTGTGCAGTCAACAGAAGTCCGAAATAACATTATAAATATTCACTTACCTTTGATGATCTTCATCAGAATGCACTCCCAGGAATCCCAGTTCAACAATAACTAAAAGCAGACGAAATGTCAAAAAGTTCCGTAACAGTCAGTAGAAACATGTCAAACGATGTATTGAATCAATCTTTAGGATGTTTTTAACATAAATCTTCAATAATGTTCCAACCGGAGAATTCTTTTGTCTTCAGAAATGCGATAAAACAGAGCTCGCTCTCACATGAACGCGCATGGTCAGCGCATGTTCAGCTCATGATAGACCTTACTCAATCCCCTCTCCTTCGGCCCCACTTCACAGTAGAAGCATCAGACACGGTTCTAAAGACTGTTGACATCTAGTGGAAGCCGTAGCAATTGCAAAATGACCCGTATCACATTGTGTATTCGATAGGCGATGAGTTGAAAACCTACAAACCTCAGATTTCCCACTTCCTGGTTGGATTTTTTTCTCAGGTTTTTGCCTGCCATATGAATTCTGTTATACTCACAGACATCATTCAAACAGTTTTAGAAACTTCAGAGTGTTTTCTATCCAAATAGACTAATGATATGCATATATTAGCAACTGGAGACTGAGGAACAGGCAGCTTACACTGGGCACCTCTGGGCACCTTTTCATCCAAGCTACTCAATACTGCCCCTGCAGCCATAAGAAGTTAAAGTAATGATGGACTGTTGCTTTTTTGAGCTGTTTTTCCATAATATGAACTTGGTATTTTACCAAATAGGGCTATCTTCTGTATACCAGCCCTTCCTTGTCACAACACAACTGATTGGCTCAAATGCATTAAGAAGGAAAGAAACATGGCACACCTGTTAATTGAATTGCATTCCAGGTGACTACCTGGAAACATACAGTCATTGACATACAGTCAATAACACAATAGAAAAATCTATATACAGTGTGTGCAAATGTAGTAAGATTAGGGATGTAAGGCAATAAATAGACCATAGTGGCAAAATAATTACAATTTAGCAATTAAACACTGGAGTGAAAGATGTGCAGAAGATGAATGTGCAAGTAGAGATACTGGGGTGCAAAGGAGCAAAAAAATAAATAACAATATGGGGATATATGTCACTCCCTTTGGTTCCTTCTTCAGGCGTTATTGTTTCTGTTCCTGTGTCATGTCTGTGCGTTGTTTGTGTCTCTTATTTTGTATTATGTTGTGTTTTGTTATTAAAACACTCACTCCCTGAACTTGCTTCCCGACTCTCAGCGCACATCGTTACATTAGGTCATTTATCTTTGTTTCATATTGAAGTTTATTTTTTTTTTATGATTGTTTAGTCACATGATTTCTCAATTTGCAGTACTTTGCCAATCGGTTTTACAGCCAGACCTATTTGACATGTCTTTTACCTTGTCCCGCTCAACCATACACTTTTTCAACTTCTCATCAGTCCATGGGGATTTAACCATTTTTACAGTAATTTTCTTAATGGATGCATGCTTATTAGTAAATGTGTCAAGTGCAGCATCTGGTTGCTCCTCATTACACACCAACAAATATTCTTTACATCAACAACATAGGAATTGCTACGAAATACCTTGTATGACCTCTTATACGTTATATTAGGCCCAGCCTTTGGAACTTTGGTTTTCCGAGATATGGCTACTATATTGTGATCACTACACCCAAATGGATTTGGATACTGCTTTCAAACACATTTCTGCTGCATGAATAAAAATGTGATCAATACATGTTGATGATTTCATTATGTAACTACCCTGGTAGGTTGATCTACCCTGCCTGTGCCATTAAACCCCTACAACTCATCCAGAACGCCGCAGCCAGTCTGGTGTTCAACCTTCCCAAGTTCTCTCACGTCACCCCGCTCCTCCGCTCTCTCCACTGGCTTCCAGTTGAAGCTCGCATCCGCTACAAGACCATGGTGCTTGCCTACGGAGCTGTGAGGGGAACGGCACCTCCGTACCTTCAGGCTCTGATCAGGCCCTACACCCAAACAAGGGCACTGCGTTCATCCACCTCTGGCCTGCTCGCCTCCCTACCTCTGAGGAAGTACAGTTCCCGCTCAGCCCAGTCAAAACTGTTCGCTGCTCTGGCACCCCAATGGTGGAACAAACTCCCTCACGACGCCAGGTCAGCGGAGTCAATCACCACCTTCCGGAGACACCTGAAACCCCACCTCTTTAAGGAATACCTAGGATAGGATAAAGTAATACTTCTAACCCCCCCCCCCCCCCCCCCTTAAAAGAGTTAGATGCACTATTGTAAAGTGGTTGTTCCACTGGATATCATAAGGTGAATGCACCAATTTGTAAGTCGCTCTGGATAAGAGCGTCTGCTAAATGACTTAAATGTAAATGTAAATGTTGATCGATAACCTGTACCAGGTTGCAGGCACTAGTTACAGTTTGAAGCTTTCTCTTGAGTGGGCAGCCTGATGAAAGTCAGTCAATATTTAATCACCCAGAAAATATACCTTTCAATCAATCAATCAAGTTTATTTTATATAGCCCTTCGTAATTCAGCTAATATCTCGAAGTGCTGTACAGAAACCCAGCCTAAAACCCCAAACAGCAAGCCATGCAGGTGTAGAAGCACGGTGGCTAGGAAAAACTCCTTAGAAAGGCCAAAACCTAGGAAGAAACCTAGAGAGGAACCAGGCTATGAGGGGTGGCCAGTCCTCTTCTGGCTGTGCCGGGTGGAGATTATAACAGAACATGGCCAAGATGTTCAAAATGTTCATAAATGACAAGCATGGTCAAATAATAATCAGGAATAAATGTCAGTTGGCTTTTCATAGCCGATCATTAAGAGTTGAAAACAGCAGGTCTGGGACAGGTAGGGGTTCCATAACCGCAGGCAGAACAGTTGAAACTGGAACAGCAGCAAGGCCAGGTGGACTGGGGACGGCAAGGAGTCATCATGCCCGGTAGTCCTGACGTATGGTCCTAGGGCTCAGGTCCTCCGAGAGAGAGAAAGAAAGAGAGAAGGAGAGAATTAGAGAGAGCATACTTAAATTCACACAGGACACTGGATAAGACCTCTCTATTGATACCACATACATTATCAAGCATTTCACATGTGTTATCCAGACACTGACTGTTAACACTTTGTGATCTATAGCAGCTTCCCACCAGAATGGGCTTTAGGTGAGGCAGATTAACCTGTAGCCATATTTCTTCAATAGTATTTAACATGAGATCCTCTGACAGGAATGTGGTTCTGAATATAAACAGCTACACCTCCACCTTTGGCATTTCTGTATTTTCTGTAGATCTTATAACCATGTATTGCTACCAATATGAATGTCAGCTCTTACTAGTAAATTATTGATTTAGTGTACCTTGTTTCTTTAGCTACATATGTTAACATGGGACATTTTTAACACTTTTCTGGAATGCTTGATTGCTAAGTCTGCCAGTAAAGGAAGAAAAACAGAGGGAGACATGTGTAGGTTATGTATGTTAGTGCAGGTTGAGCTGCATACAGTGGACTTCCTGCTAGGGCACACCACCTCAGTGCTAACGTTATAACTCTGGTTCATAGGCATATGATTACTGCATACAATAGCTGTAGGATCAGCAAAGGCATTTCAATGTGTGACGACCCTCCCACTCTGTCTGCCGTATTCTCTCTTTGTTCTTGTTTCCTTATTAGGATGCCGGTGGGCGGAGTTGGGAGGGTCGTCAGCTACATGGGAAACACCTGGGCCCACTGTCATAGGATAAATGCACCACTTCCCCATTCATGGAGGAGACTCTCTCCATGCAGACACCTTGATAGATTTTGTTGTGTTTCGTGGTGCGTTTTGTTGTGTTTCGTGGTGCTTTTTGGTTGTTTGCTTTGGCACCTTTCAACACCCTGCATTATCACATTCATGCATGCTAAACACTCACTTACACTACTGATTACTGATTACACACACCATTGTATATTGTACTTAGTTACTATATTTAATAAATGTATATATTTGTTACTCCTTATCTCCACGTTGTCTCCCTTTTGTTACGGGCTTTGAGCCGGTTCGTGACAAGTGGGGGCTCATCCGGGAATTTTTTGAACGTATTGGTTTGGGAGAACGTGGAGGTACGTGCTTGGTTTGCATATGTTGTTTGAGTTTGATAGGCCCAGTATTGGTTGCCTTTGTTGTTTGGTTTGTGTGCTGCGTTGGAGAGAGTATAATGGTTAGTTTCCAGGCCCTGCCCAGCCTGGAAACTCTTGTTCTTCTTTCTGTTGGGACATCGGTCTGAGGTGAGTAATCGGCTGTGTACCTCAGTGGGAGATTTGGGTAGGGTAGTGGAACTTGCTACCCGGAGCTATAGCCTTTTACCCCTGATAGGCTTAGCGACGTGTTTCATTTTTGGAATATGTTGGGCATGGTTAATGTTTGTTATTTTTGTGGGGTGTCTGTGGACTGAGCAGTTGTCTCGGGGGGCACATCCGTGGCTTGGTGGAATCTGCCAGCGTGCTGGGGGGTTTATTTCCTTGCCAGCGGGCTACAGTGCGTAAATACCCACCGCAAATCCGCACGAAGACTAGGGTTGAGTTATTGTAGGTTTTGGGGAAGCTCCGTATCTCATCTCTCTTCTGTGGTGCTCAGGGTGATTGTCATTTCTCTGGTTGTGGTCTGATGTGCTCAGCAGAGGGGTTGAGCGAGATTATTTACTAATGACTATGGCGTCTTATGTGGACGAGTTCATTTGCTTAACATCAGGATCTGTTAAAATGATCAACGATCTTCAACATCAGTACATTATGATTGAAATTAGTTATTCTGTTACGTTGGGAAGTGACTGTGAATCGTTGGGAAGTGACTGTGAATCGTTGGGAAGTGACTGTGAATCGTTGGGAAGTGACTGAATCGTTGGGAAGTGACTATGAATCGTTGGGAAGTGACTATGAATCGTTGGGAAGTGACTATGAATCGTTGGGAAGTGACTATGAATCGTTGGGAGTTGTTGAATTAAGGACCTTGATGTTCTTTTCGTTGGAGTTTGTAGTTGATGTGGTCTCTCGTGCGCCCTGTTCCTGAATGTTTGTATTGTCAGGTTCTGTCTTTCCTGTCTATTCCCTCCTGGTCTTGTGTTCTTCTTTCCTCTTAAAAGGTGCTTCCTATGCCCTAAGGTTGCTGAGGTCTGGGGAGTCTTCTTTCCTCTTAAATGTTGCTTCCCGTGCGCAAAGGTTGCTGAGGTCTGGGGAGGAGGAGGTTGGCTGGGGCAAATTGGAAGTGTGAACACATAACCCCTCATCAATTTGAGGGGTTACGTGTTCACACTTCCAATTTGCGCAGGGGCCGGTATGTTGTTCCGGGGTCCTTGTTGGTCCCCGGTTTTATGGGGGGGAATGTGACGACCCTCCCACTCTGTCTGTCGTATTCTCTCTTTGTTCTTGTTTCCTTATTAGGATGCCGGTGGGCGGAGTTGGGAGGGTCGTCAGCTACATGGGAAACACCTGGGCCCACTGTCATAGGATAAATGCACCACTTCCCCATTCATGGAGGAGACTCTCTCCATGCAGACACCTTGATAGATTTTGTTCTGTTTCGTGGTGCGTTTTGTTGTGTTTCGTGGTGCTTTTTGGTTGTTTGCTTTGGCACCTTTCAACACCCTGCATTATCACATTCATGCATGCTAAACACTCACTTACACTACTGATTACTGATTACACACACCATTGTATATTGTACTTAGTTACTTTATTTAATAAATATATATATTTGTTACTCCTTATCTCCACGTTGTCTCCCTTTTGTTACGGGCTTTGAGCCGGTTCGTGACAAATGCAGGAAGAGGGACATCATTTAGATTACTTGCATTGTGTTTTCCAACTTCCTTGGGATAATGAACATTTGCTGAAGCATTATGACAACTCAGCAACACAATGGTAGGAATTAAATGAGCTGGAAATGGGTCATTGATAAGTCATTGTCTCAACAAAGCCTTATAATGCTGTGAAAGGACCCAGGAACCAAAATTATTTTGGTGCATCCCATCCTCCTTATAATACGGGCTTTGTTCCAGAAAATATCAAAATTGTGAATAAATGTTACTCACAGAGCTGCAATAATCTCGTAGCCAGTTGTGGCGAGCTAAAAGTCTTCTGAACTGTTCAATGCCACGATTTAGGGAGGGCAGAGGGCAATATTATGTGGCATTTGTTGGTGTCAATTAGTGACCCAATCAGTTCTTTATAATCCATCTTCAACTGTTCTGAGCTTCCCTTCATAATGTCATTCGACCCCACATGAACCATGACGGTATGAGCCAACGGTGGCTGATACATAGCCTCTGGAAGCAACCTGGTGATATTTTGAACTTTTGCCCCAGGAAAACACAAAGTCTTTGCCCATTGAACTCCCTATCGCAATAGCCGGAATGATCTGGCCTCTGCCGTGTCTCAAAGCTGATTGTGAGGACAGAGCCACAGATCTCACCTGAGAAGAGGGCTGCTGAGACGCCTGCTGCATGCAGACCACAACAGCCAAAGGGACAGAGCTCTGATCCAGAGAGCACGGCCCAGCAGAGGGGGGCCGTGGTGGTCCAGGCTGTGCCCAGGCAGTTGATTGACAAGGACAGGGAGAGGTAGCTAGAGGGATATCCACAGCCATGGAAGGAACACCCAAGTCCCCAGCAGAAGACAGCTGGTACAGGGGCTCAAAGCGATTTGAACGTCTTAAATCCGGACGCAGGGAAAGAAGGCAGGCGTGCCGAGAACGATTCTTCTCCTTTCTGGTTCCGACACGCATCCATTCACGCTCACCTGGAGTCGAACAATGAGCAGCCATTTTCTGGTTCAAAATAGTAGAAGGATGCAGTGTCAGAAATGTATCATAGTCCAGGAAGGTCCCATTATGATCCTCTTGGATGTTTTGACCGGAAGCATTTAAAGATGCCGATAGTCTCATGTAATCCTTATTCAGTTCAAGGTGCATGGTCAAATGTTTTATTTCTTCATGAATAGTAACAATCCTTTCTTTAGCTTGTTTGGGATAGGGGGCAGCATTTTCACTTTTGGATGAATTGCGTGCCCAGAGTGAACTGCCTCCTACTCAGCCCCAGATGCTAATATATGCACATTATTTTTACTATTGGATAGCAAACACTCTGAAGTTTCTAAAACTGTTTGAATCATGTATGTGACTATAACAGAACTCATATGGCAGGCAAAACCTGAGAAAAAATTGCACACATTGCGCACCGCTCCCGAGCATACTACTCGCCAATGTCCAGTCTCTTGACAACAAGGTAGACAAAATCCGGGTAGCCTTCCAGAGAGACATCAGAGACTGTAACGTTCTTTGTTTCACGGAAACATGGCTCACTCGAGACACGCTATCGGAGTCGGTACAGCCAGATGGTTTCTTCACGCATCGCGCTGACAGAAACAAGCATCTTTCTGGTAAGAAGAAGGGCGGGGGTGTATGCCTTATGATTAATGAGGCGTGGTGTGATCATAACAACATACAGGAACTCAAGTCCTTCTGTTCACCTGACTTAGAATTCCTCACAATCAAATGCCGACCGCGTTATCTACCTAGAGAATTCTCTTCGATTATATTCAAAGCCGCATATATCCCCCCCCAAGCAGACACATCGATGGCCCTGAATGAACTTCATTTGACTCTATGTAAACTGGAAACCACATATCCTGAGGCTGCATTTATTGTAGCTGGGGATTTTAACGAGGCTAATCTGAAAACAAGGCTCCCTAAATTCTATCAGCATATCGATTGTGCAACCAGGGCTAGCAAAACCCTAGATCATTATTCTAACTTCCGCAATGCATATAAGGCCCTCCCCCACCCTCCTTTCGGAAAAGCTGACCACGACTCCATTTTGTTGCTCCCAGCCTATAAACAGAAACTAAAACAGGAAGCTCCCGCGCTCAGGTCTATTCAACGCTGGTCCGACCAATCGGATTCCATGCTTCAAGATTGCTTCGATCACGTGGACTGGGAAATGTTCCGCATTGCGGCGAACAACAACATTGATGTATACACTGATTCGGTGAGCGGGTTTATTCGCAAGTGCATCAACGATGTCATACCCACAGTGTCTATTAAAACATTCCCAAACCAGAAACCGTGGATGGATGGCAGCATTCGCATAAAACTGAGAGCGAGAACCACTGCTTTTAATCAGGGCAAGGTGACCGGAAACATGACCGAATACAAACAGTGTAGCTATTCCCTCCGCAAGGCAATCAAACAAGCTAGGCGGCAGTATAGAGACAAAGTAGAGTCACAATTCAAAGGCTCAGACACGAGAGGTATGTGGCAGGTTCTACAGTCAATCATGGACTAAAAAAAGGAAAACCAGCCCCGTCGCGGACCAGGATATCTTGCCCCCAGACAGACTAAACAACTTCTTTGCTCGCTTTGAGGACAACACAGTGCCACTGACACGGCCCGCTATCAAAACCAGCGGGCTCTCCTTCACTGCAGCCGACTGGGTCTTCTAAACGGACAATGACCACAAGCATAAGTTGTGTCAAAATGGCTTAAGGACAACAAAGTCAAGGTATTGGAGTGGCCATCACAAAGCCCTGACCTCAATCCTATAGAAATGTTGTGGGCAGAACTGAAAAAGTGTGTGCGAGCAAGGAGGCCTACAAACCTGACTCAGTTACACCTGCTCTGTCAGTAGGAATGGGCAAAAATGCCCCCAACTTATTGTGGGAACCTTGTGAAATGTTTGACCCAAGTTAAACAATTTAAAGGCAATGCTACCGAATACTAATTGAGTGTATGTAAACTTCTGACCCATTAGGAAAAAAAGAAATAAAGGCTGAAATAAATCATTCGCTCTACTGTTATTCTGACATTTTACATTCTTAAAATAAAGTGGTGATCCTAACTGACCTAAGACAGGGAATTTTTACTAAGATTAAATGTCAGGAATTGTGAAAAACTGAGTTTGTATTTGGGTAAGGTGTATGTTAACTTCCGACTTCAACTGTAGCTACACTAAGACCTCTATGTGAACGAGAGGCTAGTGGAATCATGACTCTTTAGAGTTTAGGCATTAATGACTCAAGTGAATGAAATTAGTCAAAAGATGTCAGTAAAAAGAGCCAAACTTCCCATCACTAATAAGTATACTTTTTTTCAATGATATGACAAACGATCTTCGAGGCACTACTTCTGGAGAGGATGTAACATCAAAACCCTTCTACTACAGAGGGAAGCCTACAGGATCTCTAAAAATGCTGATCCCTAGTGGTCTGAATATTGACTTTGGCCTCAGACCCGTTTTATGAATATCTGCTGAATGAACAAAGGTCAAATTTAAGCATCAGCCAATTAAAATCGTTGACTTAGTGTCATGTGATAGAATGCTACATTGTAGCTGGTAACATCAGATGACCTGGCACATGTTAGTCCTATGGTAACTTCACCAGGTGGCAGTGATTATTTCCTGCAATAAATACTTCATCAGCCTATCAAAGGTTTTCCTCCACAAACAATAGCATTTCTCAAAAGAGGTTAACTCGGCCGCCAGAGGGATACGTGTAAACATCCAAATTCAAATCTTTGATAGGCTGATGAGAAACGTTTTCTAATGTTTGCAAGTATGGCCCCATAATGTTCCCTATGTTGATTATGCTTATTTTGCATTATGTTCGAACTAAAAGATTAAACTAAATTAAATTGGAAAAAAATCATCAAATATGAAATGAAATAAAACAATAATGATTAATTATGTTAAAATGATATACAATATCTAATCATGTTGCAATATGATTTTGAAAATAATATCCCCATATATTCAACATGCTGTTAATTATTATTTTCAACCTTCATCACCCTAATTACTATGACACACCCCTCACTGTGATCATTGGTTGCACTAATTGCACTTTTTGTCAACATAACCTGGTTCAAGCATTCGTGATATTACCCTGAAGAAGGCATGCGATGCCGAAACGCTGGTGCTTATACATAGTGTGCGCCTTTCTGTCACGCCCTGACCATAGAGAGCTTTTAATTGTCTCGTGACGCTTTCATTATTTTTATTTCCTTTAGTTTACTCTCCAATAGTCAGCAGCTCTACTAACTTTTTGGGTGGTGTGCACCAGCTCATACTTTTTAGTAGACTTAATTGAAACTGACAATAAATATTTATTTGATTTGTAGTTCTTAAACATTCTTAAACATAGACTAGAAATCATGCAGCTTTTTTAGGCCATTAGACTAGAAAACATGTAGCTATAATGGCCTATAGCGTCAGCTGCATGTTTTCTAGTCTAATGGCCTATAGAATTGTAGCCATTTCAACGTTGGGTCTCCGTCCCGGCATTCTCTGACTTAATGTACATTTTGTAGGAAGTGGTTTTATACTCTATGGAAAGGGGCAATTCCATGACGCCTGATGTAATGTCTAACCTCACGGGGGCGTGGCCACTGACAAGTTAAACTTTATATGAAAATCCATACTCTCATTTAGAAGGCTAACATTGCCTCATTCATTTTATCAAACATCTAGATGTAAATCTGATAATTGAAAAGTGTACACAAACAGGGATACAGTCCTGTCTTTCATGAGATCACCAAATGAAACAACTTTGACAGGATGGTTCTATAAATACCCACGGACCATTCCCACATTCTCAAAAATAGAAATATTGTTTAATTATTCAAACTTTTGATTGTCCAAGTGTCTCTCTGTGTTCCAATCTCGAACACCACAGAGCATAGAGGCAGTGTATTTTACGACTGCCATAAAACAGTCGACTTCCCGCTCTCCCCCTCTACGAGAGAGAGCACGCTGTAAACCACTGTAAGCTGATCCTTCAGATTGTCACAGGAGAGTTATGACATTTCTGTATGTTTCTTTATCAAATTTTGAAGTGTGTGTAAATATCATGTAAGTATTGTTTGACAAAACTGTATTCCCATAGTACAATGAATATGAAGAGAGAAGGCTAAATGTAATGAGGAATGTATTTTTATTCAACTCAGCTAAAGTAGGCTATTTGTTTTTATTTGTAAATGTAAATGTATTTGTAAAGGTAAATGTGAATAGCTGAAAAGTGAAAATTGTACCCCAAAATAAAGTAACGAAAGGCGTAATATATACCAATAAAATAAATAATTACAAATATATCTGATATTGCCCTTTGCATCAACTTAAAGAAAACATAAGTTCTCAATTTTAATTTGATTACATTTTAAGTAATTTAATTTAATTCCAGAGCAAAGCAACCATAGTTTTCCAGAATAAGATATTATTATTATTTTAACCATTATTTAAGCAGGGAGTCATACTGAGACCACAGTCTCTTTTGCAGACGAGCCCTGCATGAATGCATCAATAAACATCAATTAAACTATGTATATATCTATATACATGTTAATTACACAATACACGTTAATTACACAATACATGAAAGCAAACACAAAAATCTAAACACAATCATATGAAACAAACACATTCTTACGTAAAAAGGCCCTCTAACATCCACCTGAATTGCCCTAGAGGCACCAACTCCACTAACTTTAAAGACTTTTGGAGATCATTCCACATGAGAGGTGTAAAAAAAACTGAAAGCAGATTTATCTAACTCGGTGGAGATTGAAGGAATCTCCAGGGTTAGCCATTCCTGAGTCCAGGTCTGGTAACTTATACTTTTAAAGGTTAACAATGAGGTAATGTATGGCAGAAGTTTATGCAAGAGGGCTTCAAAGACAAAAACAGAACAATGCATCGATCTACGAGACTTCAAGGAGGGCCAGCCTACTTTCTGATACGAAATGCAATGATGTATACTGAACCTATCGCCCACAATGCGCTATGATAAACTGTGTACAATGGCTTCAATACAGTGGCAGCTGCATTCAGCTGAGGTAGGCCAAATAAAAAATGATTTTTTTCTTTCATATTTTCAAACAGTCCATTAATATTTTCCAACGGGGCTATACATTTGGGTGAGCTTTTTTTCTCACCTGAGTAGCCTCGTTTCACTACCAAAAATAAAATTAAACCATCTAGTGTTCAGTGAAATAACAACACAATGTCAAATACAGGTAGCCTAGTCAAATAATTAACATCCAATCACATTAACCGTTACTGTCTCGTGGGAATTCCACTAACGGTCCGTATGTAGCCAAATGTAACTGCTGTTTATTCCGTTTGCTGAAAATTGATAAATGATGAATTCTTCCTGCTGCCGCCAATATGGCTGGGACAATGCTGGGGGAAAAGGCCCTAAAATCTATATAGACAATGCCTTCATCAAACAATACTCTTTCATGACACATCTGTGACATGGCAGGCGATGTTTTGAAACAATTACTGCTTCGCATACAAGCCAGTGAATTCTATGCGTTACAGCTGGATGAGTCAACAGACATGGCGGGCCTGGCACAGCTCCTGATATATGTCCGTTACGTTTATGGGGGGTCAATTAAGGAAGACATCCTCTTCTGCAAACCACAGGACAACAGGAGAGGATATTTTTAAAGTACTGGACTTTATGACAACTTTGTGACATCAAATGGACTTTGGTGGTCAAGGTGTGTTGGTATTTGTACTGATGGTGCAAAAGCCATGACAGGGAGACATAGTGGAGTGGTAACGCGCGTGCAAGCAGTTGCTCCCGACGCCACTTGGGTACACTGCAGCATCCACTGAGAGGCTCTTGCTGCCAAGGGAATGTCTGACAGCTTGAAATGCGTTTTGGACACAACAGTGAAAATGGTTAACTTTGTTAAAGCAAGGCCCCTGAACTCTCGTGTATTTTCTGCACTATGCAATGATATGGGCAGCGACCATGTAACGCTTTTACAACATACAGAAGTGCGCTGGTTATCAAAGGGCAAAGTATTGACATGTTTTTTTTAAATTGAGAGATGAAAAAAAAATCTTTACTGACCATCATTTTCACTTGTCTGACCGCTTGCATGATGACGAGTTTCTCACACGACTGGTCTGTCTGGGTGTTGTTTTTTCTCGTTGGAATGATCTGAATCTAGGATTACAGGGACTCTCCGCAACTATTTTCAATGTGCGGGACAAAATTTAGACTATGATTAAGAAGTTGGAGCTCTTCTCTGTCTGCATTAACAAGGACAGCACACAGGTCTGTGTCATTGTATGTTTTTAGGGTGCAAATGAACTCAGGCTTACGGACAATGTCAAATGTGATATAGCAAAGCACCTGAGTGAGTTGGGTGCGCAATTACAGAGCTTCTTTCCCGAAACAGATGACACAAACAACTGGATTCATTATCCCTTTCATGCCCTGCCTCCAGTCCACTTACTGATATCTGAACAAGACAGCCTCATCGACTTTGCAACAAGCAGTTCTGTGAAAATGTTATATAATCAGAAGCCACTGCCAGATTTCTGAATTGGGCTGTGCTCAGAGTATCCTACCCTTGGCATTGCGCTGTTAAGACACTGATGCCCTTTGCAACCACGTACCTATGTGAGAGTGGATTCTCAGCACTCACTAGAACGAAAACTAAATACAGACACAAACTGTGTATGGAAAATGAATAAAGATTGAGACTCTCTCCTATACTACCCAACATTGCAGAGTTATGTGGATCCTTTCAAGCACACCCTTCTCATTAACCTGTGGTGATTTATTCACAATTTGTGATCTGGTCCTATAAGAGCTCTTTGTCACTTCCCACAAGCCGAGTTGTGACAAAAACTCGCACTCATGCTTATGTTTAATAAATATATTGTATAGCGTGTGTGGCAGGCGTACAATGATGGCAAAAAACAACATTTGAGAGTGTGCTGACCATGGTGCTAGAGGAGATATGCAGCTGGAGGTTGAATGTTTGAAGGGGTACGGGACTATAAAAGTTTGGGAACCACTGATATAGACGATATCGCCATAGTCAATAACCGGAATAAATGGTGACTGAATTATTTCGTTTTTGCTGTTCTCGAAATAGCATTTTAGAGTTTTAAAATTGTGTAAATGGGCTTAAACTTTCTTAATTAACATTCTTTAACCTAACCTCACTAAAACTCAGACCCTGGTAATAGCCCTGAGGGCACCATCCAAAGTACATATGCATAAATCATCAGATACATTTTTACATTATTTGGAAAATAACATATACTTGGTTTTACCTAAATTATTAAATATATTATAACATTTTGAATAGGCGACATGCAAATGTGTTTAAATGCTGCTTTTGTTTACCACCTGTCCCTGTGTTACAGTGCAATCACAGGCATTTTTATTTGTTTTTAGTTAGCAGTGCATAATGCCATCATCCTCAGATGGAGCCTGAGCTAAGTGTTGCACAAACACTACTGCAAATAGTTCTTTGACAAATGCTATGACAGCTGGCTAGCTGCAGACTTTTTTTTGTTCTTCACGCTGCTATCTATCAATGGCATTTCATTTTCTTTTTGAAGCATGATACCACTCTAAGATATTTAAAAGATACAGTGCCTGTCACGCCCTGACCTTAGAGAGCCTTTTTATTTCTCTATTTGGTTAGTTCAGGGTGTGATTTGGGTGAGCATTCTAGTTTTTCTATTTCTATGTTGGCCGGGTATGGTTCCCAATCAGAGGCAGCTGTCTATCGTTGTCTCTGATTGGGGATCATACTTAGGCAGCCTTTTTCCACCTTTAGTTTGTGGTATCTTGTTGTTGGTTAGTTGCTGTGTTAGCGCTACAAAACTTTACATGTCGTTTATTCTTTCTTGTTTTTGGTGTTCATTTAATAAATTTATGATGTACGCCTACCACGCTGCACCTTGGTCCAATCCATCTCTAAACGAACGTGACAGTGCCAAGGAAAAGTCTGCACAGTTGTCACACTTTGCAGCCTTAAAATTAAATCTAAAAAGATATTGCATTACATTTTCTTCCTTCAAATCTCCACAAACTTCTCCACATTTTCAAAGTGAAAGAAAAAGTATGTAACATTTTCTAAATAAATAAAAAACAGATGCATTTGTCTTCACACCTCAGAGTTAATACTTGGTGGAAGCACCGTTGGCAGCAATTACAGGTGTAAATAATTTTGAATAAGATTCTACCAACTCTGCACAACTCTTAGGGCAAGATATATCCATTGATATTGTCAAAACTGCTCAAGCTCAGTACATTTATTTGGAAATCATAGATGGACAGCAATATTCAAACCGTGTCTGATTTTCAAGCAGATTTAAGTTCAGGACTGAGACTGGACCCACCTGGAACACTCAACACCTCTTGTAAAGCCATTCTGGTGTGTCTTTGGCATTAAAATGTGTGCAATTGTCACGCTGAGAAATTGTATCCTATTCCAAGTGTCACGCCTGCTCCCACTCTTCCCCCCTGGTGCTCGAGGGCACCAGGCTCCCCAGCATTACGTACTCCTGCCACCATCATTATGCACACCTGCCTTCCCCGGCACACGCATCAGCGATTATTGGACTCATCTGGACTCAATTAGCTCTGTCATGACCTCCCCTATAGCTGTCTGTTCCCCGCTTCAGCATTGATTGTCATATGTCCTTGTATACCCATGTGCTGACGCTGTTCCTGTCTTGTTCCATGTCTTGTTCCAATCAAATGTTTGACTCTCCATACCTGCTTCTCTACTCCAGCATCGGTCCTTACACCTAAGGTTAGGTATTCAGAAGACTGAGACAGGTTTCTCCCTTATCTTTTTACCTCGGCTTTGCTCCTTTCATTTTTCTTTTGATCCTGACAAACTCCCCAGCCCCTGCCGGTGACAAGCATACCAAAACATGATCCTGCTACCACAATTCTTGAAATTACCCATCACTTCAAACCACAACTGCCATTCCCTCCATCTCTCCATCCACTGCAACTCCTCCCCCTCCAACTCCTCCTCCTCAGATAAACACTCAACTAGTTCCATCCTATTATCCTCTCTCATTCTCTCAATGACTGCAGGTCTTGGGAAGCCCAACGCTGTTATGCTTGAACTTCTCAGTCTAGATGGTAAGTTTTTCTATTTAGTCATCTAAATAACGTACAATTATTCTAAGCTATGTGATGATAGTTTTATCATGAGAGTGTAGATCTGAAATGTACATTGAGTTAAATTATTCGAAATATGCAGATAATGTATATATTTTTGTCGTGGGTGGGATTGGGAGTAGAGGTTACCACGGGTGAAAATTCATTCCTGTTGCCGTCTTTTCCTGTAAAAAAAATGTCCTGTACTGTCCTGAACCAGCAACAGTTCTATTACCACGGAACTTTCCTGTCCCTTCTGATAAAAATCCCGCTGTCCCATGCAAATTTCTATGCGCAGAAATATGTAGGCTATTGCTTGTGTTTAGGAAGTATTGAACATCATTTCAGTAATGCAATATGGTTGTCTTACCTATCTTAGTTAAATGCACTGACTGTAGTCAAAGAGCATGTTTTAAATCACTCCCGGCTCCGGGCAAATTTCTATGTGCAGAAATATGTAGGCTATTATGTATTTTTTAGGAAGTATTGAAAATCATTTCAGTAATGCAATATGGTTGTCTTAACTATCTTAGTTAAATGCACTGACTGTAGTCAGTCTGGATGAGTATCTTTTAAATGACAAATGTAGATGATTAAGGCTTGATGATGAGGACAGAGACCCCAGTAGGATGGTCTGCTCAGCATATAAAACCCTAGCCTACAACTGAGCACTGCACAAATATGAACACTTAGGCTACACCACTTACAACAAGAACATTAACATTTACAACAGCAGTACTGCATCAGTCAATCTATGTGTTATTTATCTCTTTACTTCAGATGCCACAGGTTTAATTAAATAGCAAACAATTGGGCTTGACAGGTATAGTTGTTGGGAGTAGAGCAGCTAAGCGAGTCAGGCCGCTTGTCCCGCTCTCCGGTTGGTAACCTAGCCTATTTGGTTAAACCACAGCCATGTACTCGGTCAAAGACAACTCTATCAAATGCAGCTAAAACATCGCTCTTTCCTTGGTTCTAATGTTAATGTTAGTGATGGGTCCTTGGCTGCAACTAGATGATGCATTTCCTCTCTTAAGTGCTTCTTTATTCACAGACATAGCCTACATTGGCATCTGAGGTAAAGTAGTGACTGGCTCCAACTGCAAGGTGCGAGAGTGAGTCGAAGGGGATCATTTATTTTTTATCAATTTTTATTTTTTATGAAATGCCCCCTGTCGATCCTGTCCCATCTCGAGCTTGACTAGAACTTGAGTCCCATTTCTGCCAGAATCCCACAGGGCCGCAGTAGCCATGTTCACGCATCAACCTCTAATTGGGAGATCCGCAACAGGTAACCCTCATTGACTCTTGTTTCAACCCACGTCTTTGCTAGAGGCATACTGTAGGCCAAATGTTTCAGTTCTAGACAATCTTGTGCCTATACCAATTCAAAGCAATCCCATGGTATTTTCTAATAACGGGTTACCTTGTATTAGAGACTCCATCTGACCTGAAATCCCGCAGCTGCGGTTTTGAATTTGTTCATGTAAATGCCAGAAGTTTGATTTCAAGGAAGGATTTTATTGAAATTATGGCTTCTCTATCCAATGTGGACATTCTGGTAATTTCTGAATCTTGGTTGAATATTTTGTGCTGGACTCTGATGTGCCTCTGTCTGGTTATAATGTTTACAGGTCAGACAGAATTGGCAGAAGTGGGGGTGTTGCCATATTTACAAAGGACAATTGAAATGTTTCTGTATCTCTTGCTACCTCAATCCCTAAGAAGTTTGATTGTCTCATTGTTAATGTGAGCCATGGTCATGATAACCATCTGACACTAATAGCAGAGTATCACCCTCCCTCTGCTCCCTCATGTGCTCGTAGCAATTTTCTCTGAATTGCTATCTAAGCATGGTTAATCTGAACTACTAATTATGGGCGATTTTAATATTGATTGGAGGACGCCAGTGTCAGCGACGCTGAAGGATATTTGTTGTGAGCAAAACTACCTCAGCTGATAACTGAGCTTCCATGTCCGAATCCTAATCTACCCTGATTGATCTTATTTTGACGAATACACTAGATAAATATGTCGCTAGTGGAGTTTCCACACTGGATTTTTGTGACCATTGCCCAGTTGTCTGTGTCAGAGATGTGAGAATGCATAAATCTATGCATTTAAGAAGAACTTTAAAAACTTTTGTGAACAAGTTTTTTTACATTATCTTTATTTTAATTACATTTATTTCAGCTATCCCTGAGCATGATTTACCTTTAAGCTTTTTTACAAATGTCTTCAATACTATTGTAGATAATCATGCCTCCTTCAAAACTCTGAGAGTTTAAGGTACTGTAGATCGAATGCCTGGTTCACTTCTGACTTATCCGTAGTCATTCACAAGAGAAATGTTGCCTGAGACAAGGCCAAAAACACAGGCTTAGGTCCGGATTGGCAATCTTTTAGGCATTTGAGGAATCAATGTGTAAGACTAATCAGAAAGGCAAAATCTGATTAATATGTAATCACTCTTTCTAATTGTAAGGGGAATCTGGCTAAATTCTGGAAAACTGTACAATCTCTGAAGGGTTGCACTTCCTCCTCTCTGCCTCAACAAATTAATTCAGACTCATCATTGATGCATTTATCTTCATTTAACTTAAACGGGCTATATTTTGGAAAGATCGTCTAACTCTACTTTCTCTAAGGGTGGCTTAAACGTTGTTTCTGGAATTTTGCAGATTGACTCGGAATATGGTTGTTAAGTTTTTGCATTTTGGCAAAAATCCAAGAAATCCACAGGGGCTAATCAATTGGAACAGAGTCTACTCAAGTGTGCTGCCACCTTCATTGCTGGCTCAGTAACCCATATCTTAAATCTAACATTGTTAATCAGGAAATATTCCAGAAGTATGGAAACCATTAAGAGCAGGGATAGTAGTGATCTTGATAATTATTGTCCCATCTCCAGGCTTCCCTGTCTAGCTCGTATCTTTGGTAAATAAGCAACTTCACTCTTTTATCTGAGCATGGTATTTTGAATGTAAATCAATCTGGGTTTAGGCCAGGGCACAAGACTATCACTGCAACCACATTAGTTGTTAATGATATTGTCATTGCTTTAGACCAGGGGTGTCAAACTCATTCCATGGAGGACCTAGTGTAACTGCAGGTTTTTGGTTTTACCTTTCAATTTAGCCCTAGACAACCAGGTGTTGGGAGTACCTTACTCATGAGTAACCTTAATTCATCAATCAAATACAAGGGAAGAGAGAGAACCCACACACACTTGGCTCTCTGTTGAATGAGCTTGACACCTGTGCTTTAGACGATAAAATGAATTATGCTGCCTTGTTTGTGGACTTGTCAAGAGCGTTTGATACTGCTGATCATGCTATTTTATTGAACAAGTTGTCATCGATTGGCCTGGGCTCTGACACCTGCTGATGGTTACATGATTATCTTAATGCCAGAATACGATACTAGGACCTGCTCTTTTCAGTATTCATATAGATGCTATTGGTCAATCTGTAAAAAAAAATATATTTAATCTATATGTGGATATTACTATTATGTAAGCAATTGCCCCGACGCATGACCTGGTTGTGACAAGGCTACAGTCAGATTTTACAGCTGTGTAGGAAGCCCTTACTCACTTAAAACTTGTGTTTAATAAAGGCAAACTAAGTACATGTTGATTTAAAGTGGGCTTCTTTTTACAGAAACAGATCTTGCCTCTCTCTAGTCAGTAGGATGCAGATCGTGCAGTCAACCTTTCTACCTGTTCTTGATTATGGTGATACTATTTATCAAATTGCAGCTGCCACCGCTCGTATACCCCTGGATGTCATTTATCAAAGTGCCCTTCGTTTTATCACAGGAGACAGTTTTATTACTCATCACTAAATTATTTACCAAAAGGTTAGCTGGACCTCTTTGAAATCCCGTTGATCACATCATTTCGCTATTTTTGTTTACAAAGCCCTGCTCCACAATCTTCCAACTTACCTAACATCACTGTTAAGATTTAAAATGACTAGTTAGCAAACCCGTTCACAGGTTTGGTTAACTCTGGAGACTCCTTTTGGTGTCTACAGAGTTAGGGTGCAAGGAAGTTAAAGGCTGATTTACCTATGTTTGGAATATTCTTTAAAAGACGTTTCGATTGGATGCTTTGGTGTCCCTAGGGCAATTCAGACAGCTGACAAAGGATTTTTAGAAGGAAGAATGTGTTTGTTTTTAGTTGACTATGTTTGTATCTTAATGTGTATTTAATGTGTGTGTGTGTGCATGCAGACACTAGCCTGCATGCACACATGCGTGCATCTTTCACACCTCAGTCAGTGACTTTGAAACTGGCCATGTATCTTGTCTTTGTTGTATAGAGTGTTTGATAGTAGTCTAATTATTCATAGCTCAAAATCATGGCTCTGCTTGAAATGTGGGACAAATTGGATGCGTTCAGCGACACTGTTTGTTTAGAGAGGCTGGTAATGTCTGTGCATACAATGATGCAATTTTCTTCCTTGTAAAACCTGTCATTTAACCTTTATTTAATCACGGAGTCCTGCTGAGACCATGGTCTGTGTGTGTTAATATGTGGTCTTTCCCACTTTACTGAGTTGGTAACACTTTATAATAACTTATACGAATAATCCATTATAAATTCTTTTTGAGGTTTACCCCCCATCGCCCATCCAATATATTTTACGTTGGAGCTCATTTACTGCATGTATATACAATTTTAAAAAACTCTCAAATGCTATTTGGAGAAAACAAGCAAAAACAAGCCGAAATTACCCCAGCCATGATCACATTGGTTGCTGTAGCTTCACTCACATGGCTGATTAGCTATGCAATTAGCCGCTACACATTAACTCACATTAAAAACTATAATACAATACATACAGAGGGATCTGTAGGCAGAAAAATATATATTAACAAAAAGTTGTCAAGGTTTTCGATGCTGGTCATTCGAGTCAAGTGCAGGAGAGCAGAGATAGGTGATCAGGCGACTTTATTTGCCAAGATAACAGACGGGTGCAAACAGCTACATCTCAAGTCAACCGGCAGAAGTGACAAGTGCAAAATACCGTCAAGAATACAACCATAAGTTTCACCAAAATTTCCCCAATAGGGTACAGGCAATGCCCAGGGTGAAAAACCCAGACTGGCACGATACAATAAACACAAAACAAAACAATTCCACACAAAGACACAGGGGGAACAGAGGAATATATATACAGTGGGGAGAACAAGTATTTGATACACTGCCGATTTTGCAGGTTTTCCTACTTACAAAGCATGTAGAGGTCTGTAATTTTTATCATAGGTACACTTCAACTGTGAGAGACGGAATCTAAAACAAAAATCCAGAAAATCACATTGTATGATTTTTAAGTAATTAATTTGCATTTTATTGCATGACATAAGTATTTGATCACCTACCAACCAGTAAGAATTCCGGCTCTCACAGACCTGTTAGTTTTTCTTTAAGAAGCCCTCCTGTTCTCCACTCATTACCTGTATTAACTGCACCTGTTTGAACTCGTTACCTGTATAAAAGACACCTGTCCACACACTCAATCAAACAGACTCCAACCTCTCCACAATGGCCAAGACCAGAGAGCTGTATAAGGACATCAGGGATAAAATTGTAGACCTGCACAAGGCTGGGATGGGCTACAGGACAATAGGCAAGCAGCTTGGTGAGAAGGCAACAACTGTTGGCGCAATTATTAGAAAATGGAAGAAGTTCAAGATGACGGTCAATCACCCTCGGTCTGGGGCTCCATGCAAGATCTCACCTCGTGGGGCATCAATGATCATGAGGAAGGTGAGTTATCAGCCCAGAACTACACGGCAGGACCTGGTCAATGACCTGAAGAGAGCTGGGACCACAGTCTCAAAGAAAACCATTAGTAACATACTACACCGTCATGGATTCAAATCCTGCAGCGCACGCAAGGTCCACCTGCTCAAGCCAGCGCATGTCCAGGCCCGTCTGAAGTTTGCCAATGACCATCTGGATGATCCAGAGGAGGAATGGGAGAAGGTCATGTGGTCTGATGAGACAAAAATAGAGCTTTTTGGTCTAAACTCCACTCGCCGTGTTTGGAGGAAGAAGAAGGATGAGTACAACCCCAAGAACACCATCCCAACCGTGAAGCATGGAGGTGGAAACATCATTCTTTGGGGATGCTTTTCTGCAAAGGGTACAGGATGACTGCACCGTATTGAGGGGAGGATGGATGGGGCCATGTATCGTGAGATCTTGGCCAACAACCTCCTTCCCTCAGTAAGAGCATTGAAGATGGGTCGTGGCTGGGTCTTCCAGCATGACAACGACCCGAAACACACAGCCAGGGCAACTAAGGAGTGGCGCCGTAAGAAGCATCTCAAGGTCCTGGAGTGGCCTAGCCAGTCTCCAGACCTGAACCCAATAGAAAATCTTTGGAGGGAGCTGAAAGTCCGTATTGCCCAGCGACAGCCCCGAAACCTGAAGGATCTGGAGAAGATCTGTATGGAGGAGTGGGCCAAAATCCCTGCTGCAGTGTGTGCAAACCTGGTCAAGAACTACAGGAAACGTATGATCTCTGTAATTGCAAACAAAGGTTTCTGTACCAAATATTAAGATCTGCTTTTCTGATGTATCAAATACTTATGTCATGCAATAAAATGCAAATTAATTACTTAAAAATCATACAATGTGATTTTCTGGATTTTTGTTTTAGATTCCGTCTCTCATAGTTGAAGTGTACCCATGATAGAAATTACAGACCTCTACATGCTTTGTAAGTAGGAAAACCTGCAAAATCGGCAGTGTATCAAATACTTGTTCTCCCCACTGTATATGCAGTGTGATTAGGGAATGTGAACCAGGTGTGCGGGAAACGGAACAAATGAAAAATGGAGCGGCGATGGCTAGAAGACTGGTGACGTTCGGGCGGCGTTCGGAAGTCGACAAGGAGAGGAGCCGACTTCGGCGGAAGTCATGACTAAAGTTAACAAATGAGTTTGTTTTACCAAACAATATTTTTTGCAGTTTTACGGCTAATTTCCTGCAATTCTACAAATGTTGCAATGGCTCATGCCATGATATCTGAGTGAGAGTCACTAGCTAAATCAATAAGGCCATAATTACTACAAGTTTAGATTCTGTAGCTAGCTAGATTAACTAGACTAAGGCCTAGGGAATCTAGGCCTTAGTCTAGTTAATCTAGCCAGCTACAGATCAAGGTAACCTGCGATAGCCGACCACCGCATAGCTGATGGTTTGGTGTCGGAGGTTTGGAGCAGCATTGGAGCTGTCAAATCGGTGAGCAGCTGCTCTTGATCATTGTCAAGAAGCCACACTCATCCCACTCATGTTAGAAGGTCCCACTAGTTCAGAACGAGAAAGTGTAGGCTATATAGAAATAACTATGCTTAAATTGAAAATTATTAAATAAAATAATTTGGAGTTTTTTCAGCCTAATAGAGGCGATGTAGATTTCATCCCACATTCCAATGTTCAAACTTGGCTCTTAATGTGATTCCATGCAGCCAATGGAAATGTCCGCTTTAGGTATAATGTCAATCGCTAAGCATCATTATTTTAAGCATTATTATTTCTATACAGCCTACACTTTCTTGTTATGTTATTCCCCTTCTCCTTTTGTCTGGTATGGCTCCTCCTGCTACCTTCTGCCACTCAGAAAAACAATATGGTTTTCACTTTAGCCAGCATGTTTGAGTCAGAGGAGGCAGGTGAAGGGAGAAATGGGGAGGAAGAGCTCATTGTAATGGCTACAATGGAATGGACAAACAGTACCAAACACATGCAAAAGTCTACCTCACTGGTTTAAGACATATTTCAATAGTCTGATACTGGGTTTGTGCTAGCATGGTACTGTGATTATACCATGATGGTACTGGGTTGGTACTGGGATGATACTGGCAGAATCCTGGATGTGTCCTCTCATTTCAGGTTCTGCAGGCAGCTAAGATATTACTCCAGCAGCAATAGAAGAAGAGTGGTTTGAACTCTGCAAAGAGCCATACCAAACCACGGCCCCTACAGGTGAGTATTAAATCAAAATCAAATTGTATTTGTTATGCGCCCGAATACAACCTTACAGTGAAATGCTTACTTACAAGCCCTTAACCAACAATGCAGTTTTAAGAAAAATAAGTGTAAAGAAAGTATTTACTAAAACAAACTGAAGTAAAAAAAAAATAATAATAATTGAAAAAAAAAAATAGAAAAATAGAAAAATAATTTCATTATACTAAAATTATATTATACCATATATTATTATTTTTTTTTTAACCTTTATTTTAACAGGGAAGACATATTGAGACACTGTATAATACAACAAAAAATACACATTATACTATATATATATGAAAGTATTCAGACCCCTTGACTTTTTCCACATTTTGTTACGTTACCGTCTTATTAAAAAATTCTAATTTTTTAAAGAATCCTCAGCAATCTACACATAATACCCCATAACGACAAAGTGAAAACAGGTTTTTATACACTTCTGCAGATGTATTAAAAAAATGACAAATAAAATACCTTATTTACATAAGTATTCATAGCCTTTGCTATGACACTCGATATTGAGCTCAGGTGCATCCTGTTTCCATTTATTTTAACAGGTAAGACATATTGAGACACTGCACTGTATAATACAACAAAAAATACACATTATACTACACTGCTCCAAAAAATTAAGGGAACACTAAAATAACACATCCTAGATCTGAATGAATAAACATTCTTATTAAATACTTTTTTCTTTACATAGTTGAATGTGCTGACTACAAAATCACACAACAATTATCAATGGAAATCAAATTTATCAACCCATGGAGGTCTGGATTTGGAGTCAAAATTAAAGTGGAAAACCACACTACAGGCTGATCCAACTTTGATGTAATGTCCTTAAAACAAGTCAAAATGAGGCTCAGTAGTGTGTGTGGCCTCCACGTGCATGCTGCTGATGAGGTGGCGGATGGTCTCCTGAGGGATCTCCTCCCAGACCTGGACTAAAGCATCCGCCAACTCCTGGACAGTCTGTGGTGCAACGTGGCGTTGGTGGATGGAGCGAGACATGTTGTCCCAGATGTGCTCAATTGGATTCAGGTCTGGGGAACGGGCGGGCCAGTCCATAGCATCAATGCCTTCCTCTTGCAGGAACTGCTGACACACTCCAGCCACATGAGGTCTAGCATTGTCTTGCATTAGAAAGAACCCAGGGCCAACCGCACCAGCATATGGTCTCACAAGGGGTCTGAGGATCTCATCTCGGTAGCTAATGGCAGTCAGGCTACCTCTGGCGAGCACATGGAGGGCTGTGCGGCCCCCCAAAGAAATGCCACCCCACACCATGACTGACCCACCGCCAAACCGGTCATGCTGGAGGATGTTGCAGGCAGCAGAACGTTCTCCACGGCGTCTCCAGACTCTGTCACGTCTGTCACATGTGCGTGTGAACCTGCTTTCATCTGTGAAGAGCACAGGGCGCCAGTGGCGAATTTGCCAACCTTGGTGTTCTCTGGCAAATGCCAAACGTCCTGCACGGTGTTGGGCTGTAAGCACAACCCCCACCTGTGGACGTCGGGCCCTCATACCACCCTCATGGAGTCTGTTTCTGACCGTTTGAGCAGACACATGCACATTTGTGGCCTGCTGGAGGTCATTTTGCAGGGCTCTGGCAGTGCCAGCATTCAAAAGTGACCAAAACATCAGCCAGGAAGCATAGGAACTGAGAAGTGGTCTGTGGTCACCACCTGCAGAACCACTCCTTTATTGGGGGTGTCTTGCTAATTGCCTATAATTTCCACCTTTTGTCTATTCCATTTGCACAACAGCATGTGAAATGTATTGTCAATCAGTGTTGCTTCCTAAGTGGACAGTTTGATTTCACAGAAGTGTGATTGACTTGGAGTTACATTGTGTTGTTTAAGTGTTCCCTTTATTTTTTTGAGCAGTGTATATATTCCAGTCATACTTCATCAAAGGCCTTTTCAAAGTCAGCTATGAATACCAGACCTGGTTTCCCAGATTTTTCATAGCGTTATAGTCTTTCCAGTACTTGTCTTATATTATCTCCATGTAGAAAACCTGTCTGATCAGGATGAAAAATAACCGACAATACCTTTTATATTTCTATGCGCTATGCATTTTGCTAGGATTTTGGCCTCACAACACCGAAGTGTAAGGGGTCAGCAGTTTTTTGGTTGACTGCATCTTTATATTTACCATCTGGGTTCTGTTTCAGTAAAAGTGAAATCAGACCTTCTTGCTAGGTATCAGATAGTCTACCATTGTTTTAGGAGTGGTTTAAAATTCTTTAATTTGCGTCTCCAATTTCCTCCTCTGTAATTAGTAATTAGGCCTTTTCATGAGTCTTTTTGCATAGCTGTTCATTTCGCACTATTAATATAAGAAAAATCCTTACAATTAACTTCAGTTAGTGGACATGGAGGAGACTGAAATGAAAACATATGCTTAAAGTACTATGCTTCCTCTTTCAAAATATTGTTTAAGGAATCATGGATTACTCTGTCATTTGTAACAAGGTTATGTATATTCTTTTTGGTAGTAATTATATGTTGAAGACTAAAAAAAGTTTTCTGTATTTTTCACCATATTCCATCCAGTTCGCTTTATTACATTTGATTGTTCCTCCATTTTTTTTTTCCCTCTAACTTATTCTGTGCCTCTATGTTAGTTTTTATTGCTATCTATCTGAACTCTTTTGACTTAAATAGTTTTTGTTTTAAAGATGAGTGTTGAGTTGTATGGCCTCTAAATGCAATTTTAAAAGTGTCCCATACAATAAGGGGATCTGCTGTACCTATGTTACACTATATATACAAAAGTATGTGGACACCCCTTAAAATGTGTGGATTTGGCTATTTCAGCCACACCCGTTGCTGACAGGTCTATAAAATTGAGCACACAGACATGCAATCTCCATAGACAAACACTGGCAGTAAAATGGCCTTACTGAAGAGCTTGGTGACTTTTAACGTGGCAGCGTCATAGGATGCCACCTTTCCAACAAGTAATTTAGTCAAATTTCTTCCCTGCTAGAGATGCCCCGTTGAACTAAGTGTTGTCTGTCCCCTATCAACACTCTTTTAACTTTTGGTGCCAGCAAAAATGACATAAGAAAGTAGTCAAGACGACTAGCTTGATTGAGCCTCCGCCATGTATATCTCAGTAGGTAAGGATTTTTAAGCCTCCATATATCCAGTAGTTACACTATATCCATAATATTCATAATTTCCTTAAGTGCATGAGGGTGATATTTTGTAGTGATTTCCTTTCTGGTCTATTGAGGTACTTAAAACCGTATTATAATCTCCCAACAAAATTATTGAGTCATATATTGCCTGTAAACTTGATAAATGATTATGCATATTTTCAAAGAAGTGTGGATCATCATTATTTGGGCCATATAGATTAATGAGCCAAATCTGTTTATAGGATCCACCTTCCTTGTGGATCTGTTTGAACAGTTTGCACATTTGGACCAAAATGATTGTAAATTGATACCACTCCTATTGACTCCCCCCCCCCCCCCCGTGCTTTTTCCATACAACTTCATCTAAAGGTTTAGAATGAGTTTCTTGTAAACAAGAGATATTATATTCCTTATCTTTAGGCCAGGTAAAAACTGATTGTCTTTTCTTATTATCTGCTAAGCCATGACAATTATAACTAGATATACTTATTTCACACCACTTACCATAATGAAATAAATGTTTTGATTGTACTTACCATAATATATATTTGTAAACGTACCATTAAGAAGTACCATGATAATTAAGTGTCCATATAGCTGTACCAGGATATTTGCACTGTTAAGCATACTGTAGCTGCGACTAAGTAAACCTCTAATTGTTCTCAAATATTCCACCCTCTAAAGCATATATGTCAGAGTCAAGGCCCGCGGGCCACATCCGGCCCGCGAGAAGGTTTTTTACGGCCCCTGGGATGATCTTGATTTATTATTAGAACCGGCCCGCAGACCGCAGCAAGCCGGCAGCCCGCAGATCTTTTACACGCACCAATACTACATTTCCCACAATGCAACGGTGACGCACCGAGCAGTAGGCTGCTGTGTAAATGAGATGGAGCTGCCTTGGGAAAAACTCGTGGGTTTGACAACCGACGGAGCACCTGCGATGTGTGGACACAGGAGCGGACTGGTGGCGAAGATACGGGAAAAGATGCAAGAGGAAAACGCGACAGGTGAGCTGACAGCTTATCATTGTATCATACACCAGGAAGCGTTGTGCGGTAAAGCCTTGAAAATGGAGCATGTAATGAGCATCATCACGCGCACAGTTAACTTTATCAGAGCCAAAGGTTTGAATCACCGCCAGTTCAAGGCATTTCTGACGGAGTTAGAAACGGAGCATGGTGATTTGCCTTATCACACAGAGGTGCGATGGCTAAGCCAGGGAAAGGTGCTTCAAAGATGTTTCGAGCTTCGTGAGGAGATTTGTCTGTTCTTGGACAGCAAAGGGAAAGACACAACACAACTCCGAGACGAAATGTTTCTGTGTGAAATGGCTTTTCTGTGTGACATTACGAGTCATCTGAATGCAATGAACTTGCAGCTGCAGGGTCGGGATCATGTCATCTCTGATATGTACAGTACAGTGAAGGCATTTAAAACCAAACTGACTCTGTGGGAGACGCAGATGCGGAAAGAAAATTTGAGCCACTTTCCCAGCTGCCAGACCATGAAAGAGAAGCTCTCTACCAGTGCGTTCCCGAGCGCACAGTTGGCTGATAAAATAGGTATGCTTGCCGCTGACTTTCGACGCCGATTTGCTGACTTTGAAGCACAAAAAAGCAGGTTGGAACTGCTCGGTAACCCATTTGCTGTTGACGTGGAAAGCTCACCACCAAACCTCCAAATGGAGTTGATTGACCTCCAATGCAATGATGCACTGAGGGCAAAATATGCGGCAGTGGGTGCTGCGGAGTTCGCCCGTTTCCTCCCCGACACAATGCCCCAGCTGCGCATCCAGGCTGCTCAAACGTTGTCTATGTTTGGCAGCACATACCTGTGTGAACAACTGTTTTCTTTGATGAACCTGAACAAAACATCACACAGAAGTCGACTTACTGCTGAACACCTCCACTCAATTCTGAGGATTTCCTCAGCTCAGAGCCTTACCCCGAACATTGATGAACTTGTGGAAAAGATGGGACACCACCAAGTATCACCCTCAACCTCAAACAAGTGAACATTACTGTGCAATCACATATTTAGAGTTTTTACTCAGTTCAAGTTTAAAAGTTAAAGTTTAATATTTGTTTTCACTGCATGTTACTTCTCCTTAAACAAAGTGTTGTTTTTGATTAATAGATTTTTGCACTTTATTTTATTGTATTTCAATCCAATTATATTTTAAAAATATTTCAGTTGAGTGGATGATAGAAAATTGCTATTATTGTTTTTTTCTTTGAAGTAAATTTAGCCCACTTTTGCTAAAATAGAAAATATAGGCTACTGATGGTGCCTTGAATACCGGTTTCTTTCATTTAATGTTCATGTTATGGGGATTTTTATATAAAGGAAATTTGTCTTTTGTGTCTGTTGAAAATTAAAGATTACTGACAGAGCCATAAGAAAATATTGCTTTATTTATCTGATCATATTGGAATATATTTGTTAGGTTTTCAGTAGGTTCAATTAGGTTCACTAGACTATATGCGTCATTTAAAAAATTTTCAATGAACATTCGAACAGTCCGGCCCTCGGCTTGTAGCTAAATTTTTTATTTGGCCCTCCGTCCATTTGACTTTGACACCCCTGCTCTAAAGCCTCCCCCTCGTGTCAAGTTGGGTTGTCATTCCAGTGACTGGCTGACCTGTACACATGGATCCTAGGGCCTTTAGCGCATCCTTTAAAAAATAGCACATAGTGCCACCTATAGGACAGAACCAGATCCGCAGCCAACATAATTGTGAATGGCTTCGCCTCGGGTATAGTGCATCTAGTGATTTAAAAATATATATATACACACAAAGGCGCAGACACACACAAGCACAAACTCAAATATTTAACAGTTGTTCAATCCCCGAGCCCAACTCAACAGAAGACTTGATGTGTTAATGCGTATACAGTTATTCTTTTTAAGAAGGCATGCCAAATTGCCAAATTGAGCAGGAATAGAAAGATTTGATTAACCAATATCTAGTCCTAGCTGATGGAGCTCGGATACCCCCCTTCCCCCCAACACCCACACACGCTTTTCCAAGTACCTCTGTGCAGTCAGACCGTTTGATTATTCTGTACCGCCAGGGCCACGATAATTGTTGCCAGCACTGCCATTACCTTGGTATGGTACTCCACCGGAATTCCTAACAGCTAGGTACAAGGTTGTCAAGGTTCTCATTAGCAGCTTTAAGATAATCCTTGTATATTACGCTCACCCATCTGGGGACTTTGGCTTTTGTACCAGGCAGGCTCAGACTCTTGAGGGGGCGGTGCTGCTTTAGTGGTTCTCTGACCACGTTCACCTTTCTGTCATTGCTGCACAAGTTTAAATTACCAAGGGATTCCTGCATAGCTATAGAATCGAACTGTAGTTTTGACACAGCCAGATCAACAGTCGGGGCATTAGCATACATAATAGTCTCATCCGCATATAGATGAACCATTTTTAACATACTGACCAATGGTTTTAATATAAATAGTGATGAGAACAGGTCCCAAAATCGACCCCTGTGGTACACCTTCATGTACTTCAAGAAACTCCCATCAATGGCCTGAGTTCTGTCACTAAGACAATTATGAAACCATGATCAGGCCTATAGAGGACAACTTATTCAATAAAATAGCATGAGCAACAGTATCAAAAGCTTTTGACAGGTCCTTTAACAAAGCAGTACATTAGATTTTTTTGTCTAAACCATTGTCAAGATCATTAACAACTAAAGTGGTTTCTGTAATAGTGCTATGCCCAGGCCTAAACCCTGATTGTTTTAAATTTTAAAAAATTACATTTACCAAATAAAGAGCAAAGTTGTACATTTACCAACGATTCAAGAATTTTAGCTAGACAAGGAAGCCTTGAAATGGGGCAATAGTTATGAAGATCACTACTATCCCCGCACTTATGGAGTAGCAGCACAAGAGGTGATTTCCATACTTATATTTCATGATATCAATGTTAAATAAAATGATTGAGCCGACAATGATTATTATTTCATCATTCCAGAATCATAGTTTGCGTCATTTGTGTGTTTTCTGAACAAAAAAAGTACCTTTTAAGTGTGTTTGCATTACCAAAATATTGACAGTGTACATTTTTATTTGATATTCTGTTTTGCAGTCTTTTATTTGATGTTTTCTTGCAATTGAAACACTGATAACATATTTATTTAAGATCTGTCAAGAGGTGTAGTTTGTCCTCAGATTGCGTAAGACATACGTTTAACTTAGTCATGTCAGTTGTTTAGGTTCCTGATATAAGATAAAACATGCTGCTGTTTATTCTTTATCACTGTGGCCATTCACCAGTGTCATTGGGCACTGGTCAGTTAGTATTCAGTGTGTATTTGTCTCGAATAATGTCCATAAATTCCCATTAGGAGTGACATCATGCGTGTAATTATGTTGTTAATTATCCGGTGAACACAGCTCCTTCTCATTCTAGGGTCACCTTTAGAAATGGACGCAACCTATTGTTATGCGGTCATGTAGTCAGACATTTATGAACATGTCTGTTCTCTTGTGCGCTACCCCTGTGTCTTCAAAATTCCATACTATTCCATATGGTTTACAGGTGCAAAATAAAATAAAATAAAAAATAAAATTGTATTTGTCACATGCGCCGAATACAACAGGTGTAGACCTTACAGTAAAATGCTTACTTACAACCAATAATGCAGTTGTAAGAAAAAGTGTACTAAAAAAACAGTAGCAGCAGAGTAAAAATGGGGGGGGGGGACAATGCAAATAGTCCGGGTAGCCATTTGATTAGCTGTTAAGGTGTCTTATGGCTTAGTGGTAGAAGCTGTTAAGAAGCCTTTTGGGCCTAGACATGGTTCTCCGGTACCGCTTGCCATGCTGTTCTCCAGTCTATGACTAGGGTTGCTGGAGTCTTTGGCAATTTTTTGGGCCTTTCTCTGATACTGCCTGGAATAGAGGTCCTGGATGGCAGGAAGTTTGGTCCAAGTGATGTACTGGGCCGTATGCACTACCCTCTGTAGTGCCTTGCGGTCGGAGGCCGAGCAGTTTCCATACCAGGCGATGATGCAACCAGTCAGGACGCTCTCAATGGTGCAGCTGTAGAACTTTTTGAGGATATGAGGACCCTTGCCAAATCTTTTCAGTCTCTTGAGGGGCATTGGTCGTGCCCTCTTCACGACTGTCTTGGTGTGTTTGGACCATGATAATTTGTTGGTGATGTGGACACCAAGGACTGCTTTAGTTTAGGCTTGTAAGCAGGATCATAAGGATAGAGGTATGGTCAGATTTGCCAAATGGAGGGCGAGGGAGAGCTTTGTACGTGTCTCTGTGTGGAGTAAAGGTGGTCTAGAGGTTTTTTACTTCTGGTTGCACATTTAACATGCTGGTAGAAATGAGGTAAAACGGATTTAAGTTTCCCTGCATTAAAGTCCCCGGCCACTAGGAACACCGCCTCTGGATGAGCATTTTCTTGTTTGCTTATGGCCTTATACAGCTCATTGAGTGCTGTCTTAGTGCCAGCATCGGTTTGAGGTGGTAAATAGACAGCTACGAAAAATATAGATAAACTCTCTTGGTAAATAGTGTGGAGTACCGCTTATCATGATAAGAAAGCTTGAGACTTCCTTAATATTCAATTTTGTGCACCAGCTGTTATTTACAAATAGACACAGACCGCCACCCCTTGTCTTACCGGAGGCAGCTGTTCTATCTTGCCGATGCACTGAAAACCCCGCCAGCTGTATGTTATCCATGTCGTCATTCAGCCACGACTTGGTGAAACATAAGATATTATAGTTTTTAATGTCGCGTTGGTAAGATTGTCTTGGATCGGAGCTCAACCATTTTGTTATCCAATGATTGCACATTGGCTAATAGGACTGATGGTACAGGGGGATTACTCACTCACCGTCGGATCCTTACATGGCACCTCGCGCTATCTCCGTCTCTTCTTCATGCAAATGAATGGTATTTGGGCCTTGTCTTGTGTCTGAAGTAAATACCTTGCGTCCGACTCGTTAAAGAAAAAATATTTGTCCAGTACAAGGTAAGCAATCGCTGTCCTGATATCCAGAAGCTCTTTCTGGTCATAAGACATGGTGGCAGAAACATTATGTACAAAATAAGTTACAAATAATGCGAAAAAACATACACTACACATAATAGCACAATTTGTTAGGAACCCGTAAACGACAGCCTTCTCCTCCGGCGCCATCATATACATTCTGAGTGTAAAGTAGTGCATGATACAGGGAAAGGTGGTATTTTCAGTCAAAATGAGTGGACAATATAATGAATATACGCACATGGATAGTCCACAAGAGCATGGTACAATGTTTTCAATTCAGGTCAAGGTAGTGCACTATATAGGACAGCGTTCTCCAACCTTGTTACTGGAAAGCTACAGTCCTGTAGGTTTTCGCTCCAACCCTAATCTAGCAGACATGACTCTAATAATTATCTGGTTGATAAGCTGAATCACGTAACTTACAACTGGGGTTGGAGCGAAAACATACAGGAGGGTAGCTCTCCAGGAAAAGGGTGTAACGGTTGTCGAAGTCGTTCTCCTCAGACGAGGAGGAGCATGGATCGGACCAACACGCAGCGAAGTATGTAGACATAATGATTTATTAAATGAAGACAAAACACGAAGAACACTTGAATAAACTACAAAAGACGTTAAACAGACCTGAACTTGTGAACGAACGAACGAACGAGACAGTACCGTGTGGTGCAACAAACACAGACACAGCAACAATCACCCACAAACAAACAGTGTGAACAGCCTACCTAAATATGGTTCTCAATCAGAGGAAACGTAAAACACCTGTCCCTGATTGAGAACCATATCAGGCTAGTTAACATGAATCCAACATAGAAACACATAACATAGAATGCCCACCCAACTCACGTCCTGACCCACTAAAACAAACAATTAACACAATAACTAGGGTCAGAACGTGACAAAGGGTTGGAGAGCCCTGATATAGGAAATAGGGCATTGGTATTAAAATCCAAGCCAGGGGGTGCTGCTGGTTTTGTGTTCTACCTGATAATTAATTGCACTGACCTGCTGTCCCAGGTCTAAATCAGTCCTTTATTAGAGGGGAAGAATATATATTTGCAGTGGAACTGGCATTGAGGTCCAGTTTTTAATTTGCCTGGAATAGGGTGTCATTTCCTATGCAACACTTTTACACTGAAAACGCTCTCTCTCCTCACCTGTGTGTATGACAGGGGTCATGGAGCGCATGGCGCAAATTAGTCATCGAGGAACATTTATTGGTTGACGGGAATAGCCAAAGTGATTAATTATCCCGAGGTGAATCACTTAATGAATGTGCATTGTGTGACTTGAAGAAGAAGTTATGGCACAAGTTATTGAAGTCTTTGTTTTTTGTAAAACTGTTGTTTAGAATGTTATATGTCCATGAGAAATTACGTATTTATGGTAGAACTGTGTTATAGGGCTGTCATGGTGGAACATTCCTAGCTGAAGGGAGGTCCTAGAAAGAGTACTAGGTGCTCAGTTGATTTTGCCTGAGGGAGAGCAGGCTAAGCAGGGGATATTTTCTGTACGAAGTTTATGGGCCAATAAGTCCAGCACCTGTTAATATTGTAAATAAAAGCCTCCAAGAGAGGTAAGCACCAGAACATCCTATCTGTCTCCTCAATGTCCGATCCGCCGCTTCTTCTTCACACAGGTCTCAATGACTATGATGAGTCCTCAGCAGATGCAGCAGCTTCTGTCCCCGGGTCAGCTCCAGGCTCTGCTCCAACAGCAGCAGCACACTATCCTGCTCCAGCAGGTACAGCACGATCCAATCCAAATTACTATACTATGCTGTATTACTATACTATAATATACTACAAAGGTATTCAACCTTTTCTTGCCCAGGGACCACCGCCCTGGCAATCTGGCGACCAAGGGATTCCCATCATATGTTTTTTTCCACGTCTTGTCTTATTGTCCGGTGAATGGTAATGGCAAAGACAAGTAATCAACACTTTAAAATGAATATATTTGGTTTTCATTATTTTGACCTCCCCACACTATAATTGGAAGAAGTGTAAAGTCTAGCATAGCCTATTGCTAGAAAGGTAACTCGGGCTGGGACGATTATGGAATTTGTGGTAACGATTCATTGTCATGCAAATGCCCACAATTATTGTCATAATTGTCATTTTTGCTGAAAAAAAGTTTTGAGCTTGTAACGCATCTTTGAAAATGTGCTAATTAGACACTGCTGTCTCAAAAACCAATGGTTTTGACCGCTTACAACTTTTGGAAATGAAGCTTCTCCTCAAAATCCATGTGTACATGTTGAGGATTTCATTCCTGTGGTGTTTGTAACTACTCTGGTTAGCAATTTGTATGTCCAACTGAAGCGTGTTTGCCAAAACGCTATACACTGAGTGCACAAAACATTATGAACATCTGCTCCTTCCGTGACATAGACTAACCAGGTGAATCCAGGTGAAAGCTAGTCAGTGTATATGATGGGGAGGAGACAGGTTAAAGAAGGATTTTTAAGCCTTGAGACAATTGAGACATGGATTATGTATGTTTGCCATTCAGAGGGTGAATGGGCAATGCTAAAGATTTAAGTGCATTTGAACATGGTATGATAGTAGGTGCCAGGCACACCGGTTTGTGTCAAGCACTGCAATGCTGCTGGGTTTTTCCACACTCAACAGTTTCCCTGTGTCTATCAAGAATGGTCCACCACCCAGGGATATCCAGCCAACTTGACACAACAGTGGGAAGCATTGGAGTCAACATAGGCCAGCATCCCAGTGGAACACTTTTGGCACCTTGTAGAATCCATGCCCCGATGAATGGAGGCTATTCTGAGGGCAAAAGGGGGTGCAACTCAATATTAGGAAGGTATTCCTAATGTTTTGTACACTCAGTGTATATCCCATTTTCGGAAATGTTGGTAAATTAGCTTTTATTTTTTAAAGAACTTATACGTGTGTTTTTTAAGTATCAAATCCCGGCATGGGGTTGTTCAATGAAAGATACATTTGTTTGAAATCTATCACTTGATGGTTACATTTCAGAGAGACAAATGTTTTTTTGCAAAACACTATATATCTGCCTCACATAGTACTGCTAGGTTTTACACAGTCAAATGTAACAAATAACTACATTTGTATATCTAGTTGGGTTCCCGAGTGGCGCAGGCACTGCATCTCAGTGTTAGAGGCGTCACTACAGACACTCTGGTTTGAATCCAGGCCGGCCGTGATTGGGAGTCCGGTAGGGCAGCGCACAATTGGCCGGTGTAGGTCGTCAGTGTAAATAAGAATTTGTTCTTAACTGACTTGCCTGGTTAAATAAAATACATAAATAAAGAACTGTACAAATGATACATTTGTGATGGCAACATATTTTTTGGGTCAATCAATACAGCAATGAGATATGTACATAAAACATGTACATTTGACATTTTAGTAATTTAGCAGATGCTCTTATCCAGAGTGATTTACAGTTAGTGCATTCATCTTAAAATAGCTAGGTGGGACAACCACATATCACAGTCAAATATACAGTAAATGAAAATGCCATTGTAGCTAAAAAAATCAACATTTTATTACAAACCTAAAATATATATTTTTTTAATCTGAGCACGGTAATATTTTACACACACGTGAAGGTACCCATAAGCAACGCTATTTCTTGTTAAAAGCTTGCCAGCAGCCAGCATCACTTCGGGTGCTTTTTGAAAGCCTAATTCAGTTACTCCAGTGAGTGCAATTAGCTCCAATGAGTGTAATTTGCTCAATATTCAGAGTTGAGATGTCATTAGAAATATGATATTCCCCTCTTTTATACTGTAGGTATGTAATAAAAATATTTTGTCTGTTGTTGCTAGTGATATTCATAAAAACATTGCAATAAAATAAATCCACTTTTTATATATATATATATTTATTTATTTTCGCGGACCCCCTGCAGTACCTCCGCAGACCCCCAGTTGAGCACCCCTGCTATTCTATATGATACTATAATGTAATGTCCCTGTCCCAGGCTGTAGTCCCCACCTGCTTTAAGGAGACAACCATCATCCCAGTGTCCAAGAAAAAAAAATGACATGCCCAAACGACTATCGCCCCACCTCGCTCACCTCACATCATGAAGTGCTTCGAGAGGCTGGTCATGGCCAACATCAAGGCCAGGATGCCAGGCACACTGGACCCACTCCAATTTTCCTACCGCTCCAACAGATCCATGGAAGATGCCATTTCCATCTCTATTTATTCGCTATTGACAAGAGGAACAACTACTGTATATGAGCATGCTGTTCGGCATTCAACACTATTGTTTCCTCAAAGCTCGGGGCGACAGGTAGCCCAGTGGTTAGAGCGTTGGACTAGTAACCGGAAGGTTGCAAGATCGAATCCCTGAGCTGACAAGGTAAAAAAATCGGTCGTTCTGCCCCTGAACATGGCAGTTAACCCACTGTTCCTAGGCTGTCATTGAAAATAAGAATTTGTTCTTAACTGACTTGCCTAGTTAAATAAAGGTAAAATAAAAAATAAGCTTGTCAGCAAGCTTAGAGCCCTGGTTCTGGACATCACCCTCTGCAACTGGATCCTGGACTGTGAGGATTGGCACTTCCTCCACACTGACTCTTAACACAGTCCTCTGTCCCCTGTTCACCCACGACTGCGAGGCTTTGCACGACACCATGGTTGTAGGCCTGATAACCAACAACAACGAGTGAGTTAACGCAGCATCATCAAGGACCCCACACACCACTGCCACGAGCTGTTCTCTCCCTTACCGTGGGGCAGATGGTATCAAAGCATGAGGTCTGATAAGAGGCTATGAGAAAGTTTCTATATACAAACCATCAGACTGCTGAACACGCTCTGATGCTCTACACTTAGCACACATGCACTCATTCATGCACACACACATCACAACTGCTGCTAACAGACTCTTATTATAATGCTCAGTTTATGCACTGCTCACTATCCCCCCCTTTCTCCAATACACATGTAAATATTGGACTATAAATGGTGCCTTCCTGTATTATACTTATGCTAAAATGTTCTATTCTATTCTAATATTCTATTCTACTAAGCCATTTACATTATGTTCGTATTCGTATCTTGTATTATTTCTTATTGTTGTGGCATTGTTGAGAAGTAACCTACAAGTAGGCGTTGCAGTACTTGGAACTTGTCTCGCATAATCTATCCAAGTAAAATGTTACAGTTATTTTGTGTGTGTTTCTATGCTGATGGACAATGTAGCCAAGATACGGTGTCCATATTAGGACAGCCTCAGAGTAACAATGAGTTCAGAGTCGCTCGGACTACAGCACCTGCTCCAGACTCCAAGTGACACTGACACAACTTCTATGGATGTGTGAATATGAGCACTGTGAACATAGACACTGAACCCTTAGCATGTCTCACTCACTCTCTCACTCAGCTCTCTAGGCAGCAGCTAGTGTTCCAGCAGCTCCTCCAGCAGGAGCTGTTCAAAGTGCAGAGACCAGGCCTGGCCTCCCACACCTTGTTTCCAGGTAAATCCTCTCTACTGTAGCTAACTCCTTGGTTTACTTAGTGCAGGGGTTCCCCAAACTTTTTTTGGACCAGGACCATATCTTGATATTTAAGAAAAAATTGAGACCACACCAAAATATGTTGATGAAATCAACAGCCAATGTTTACTTTTTTATTTGGGGCTATGACAGTCTATAACAAATCAGTCTGACAGTACTGTCAGTCTGAAGAAAGTATGGTTTGAAGGGTAACGTTTTATTTTGACCTCATAGCAATAACGCATTCGATACACATCTATAAGCATTTCATTAACGTGTTATAACAGATCCCAACCGCATTATTAAAGGTTCATGAAATATCTCCATAGCATATTCATGTCATGCAAGAGCTCAAATGTAGTGTCATCATTATGGCTGTTCTCAAAAGTGTATTTTTTATATATAGCCTGTACCACCACCACCACCACCACTACCACTACCACTACCACTACCACTACTACTACTACTACTACTACTACTACTACTACTACTACTACTACTACTACTACTACGTAAGTCAAATCTATTTTCCCAGATGTAACATAGGTAGTGCTGAGGACTTTGCCGAAGACTCGTAACTACTATTGACATGTTTTGGGGTTTTGTTTTCTTACAGCTAGCTAGCTAAGCCCCTGGCACAATGTCAGCACGTGTTCTAACTCTGTCAATAAACATTACAAAATGTAATAAAACTCATGAGGCATTTAGTTAGTAATGTTATTTCTCCATTGTGCATTTGCACATTGTGAACAAAACAGGACAAATTAAGGGACTGGTATGGTAGAAACACTTTTGAGAACAGCAATTATGATGACACTACACTGTCATTGAAGTAATGCAGCTATTAAGATACCTAAATATGAGGTCTTTCATAGCATGACATGAATGCACTATGCTATGGATATATTTCATTGACCTATAATAATGCGTTTCGGACCTGTTATTAGACGTTCATGAAATTCATGAAAACAGCACATATTCCTGACAGTCTTAGCTTTCAGGAAATGGGTCATAATAGTGTATAGCTCCAACCGTTCAAAAGTTAGAGCCACATTTGTCATTTAGCGGATATCGGAGGTTACTCACGTTACCCGAGTTCTATGAACAAAGCAGCCCATTTACATTTTTCCAGAGTTTCTTTTGTGGCCCCATTTTCAAATCAGGCGACCCAACATATTCTCATCAAGCATACTCTTATATCTGCCCTTACTTTCATGGCTCAGAAAGACAAGTAAAACTATACCCCTACCTACACATACTCTCTCCCTGAAGCTATAACCTTTAACCCCAGTGTTGCAAGGTAATATTGTACATGTATGTCTATGTGTTTCAGCTGGCTTGAGTACTATTGAGCTCCAGCAGATATGGAAGGAGCTAACCAACAGCACAATGGAAGAGAAAATCACAAAGGATAGCTGTCCAGACCGTGTCATCACCACCACCAGCACTCCGTCCCCTACTGAACCCGTAACCACAGCCAAAGCATCAATGTCAATGTCAAACACCCACAAATTCCCTACCAACGGCCAATCTCTTAGTTCCAGCCCAAGAGAAGGGTAAAGCCTTCTCCATAACACTTTACAATAAAGGTATATGGATTAGAATCCTTAGGGCACATGTGTCAAGCACACGGCCAGCTGGCCGAATCCGGCCCATAACACATTTCTCTCCGGCCTGCGCAATTATATGGGTTGTCAATGAATTTTGGCAATTTTCCATACAGCCCGCAATACTCTCCACTATAAATCACAGCAAGCACTGCCAATGTGCTGCACGCCAAATTGCAGTGCATTGCCACACACACATACCAGCCATCCAGTGCACTGTATCATATCATCACTAATGGCACTGACGAAATCTTCTACCAGATCGAATTTTAAAGGTGTTGTAGGGAAAGTGTCCATGCCAAGTTTCGATTCCAACGGTAGCCTACAGAAAATATCATCTTGGTTGTCAAAAAGTTAGACGATACTGTAAAGGATTCACACGCGGGTAATAATTACTATACTACTAAAGGACAATAGGACACGCAAGTGAGTATAAATGAGTCAACAGTTGAGTCATTTACTTTATGACATTACAGCCTGATGTGCTCACATCTGTGAATTCAACATCAATTGTGCCTCATTCACGTGTCCTGTTTACATCGCGCAGTGGCGGAAAAGTGTACACACACATGCCACAGTCCTAGCTAGGCTACTAAAATGCAATCCGGCTTTGGTTTTTAAAGCATGACAATGAATAACCAAAAAACTAAACCTGCAACGAAACACCATGCAACGAAGAAACATGTAGGCCTATTACAGCAACATTTGAGCAGTAACTTAGGCTGGCTAGTCAACTACAAGACATTTTGAGTGCACCATACAGAAATGCTGCCTTCAACCACACCAGTGATCCATGCAGTGCAATTGTTTTTTTTATGTTACACCAACCTAGCAACATTTTTGTTATTTGGAATTAAATACTTTTTGATTAGGGTCGCAGCATATTATGCAAGTGTAGCAGCAAAGGCTGGACAAATAGTATTGATATTAATTTTGTTAAAATATGTTAAAATTTAATTATGTTAAAAATGCTTTAAACCATGGGTGGGTCTAATCCTGAATAATTATTGGTTAAAAGCACATTTCCAGCCGATGTCTATTCCACAAGAAACCAACGGCTAAGTCTATGACGTTAAAATGCCTATTTACTATGTTCCATCTGACTGTCTCAATTAATAAACTTGATCTCCACTATAAAAAGCATCTAGACATGATCTTACATTGCTTTTAGACTAATATTTAGTTTTCATCTTCATCCTATTGTCAGGCTGTGGGTAACTGGTGCATGGAATCAGGCACAGGAGAGTAGGCATTTTAACGTCATAGATTTAGCCGTTGGTTTCTTGTGGAATATACATCGGGTGGAATGTGGTTTCTATATACAGTGGGGAGAACAAGTATTTGATACACTGCCGATTTTGCAGGTTTTCCTACTTACAATGCATGTAGAGGTCTGTAATTTTTATCATAGGTACACTTCAACTGTGAGAGACGGAATTTAAAACAAAAATCCAGAAAATCACATTGTATGATTTTTAAGTAATTATTTCGCATTTTATTGCATGACATAAGTATTTGATACATCAGAAAAGCAGAACTTAATATTTGGTACAGAAACCTTTGTTTGCAATTACAGAGATCATACGTTTCCTGTAGTTCTTGACCAGGTTTGCACACACTGCAGCAGGGATTTTGGCCCACTCCTCCATACAGACCTTCTCCAGATCCTTCAGGTTTCGGGGCTGTCGCTGGGCAATACGGACTTTCAGCTCCCTCCAAAGATTTTCTATTGGGTTCAGGTCTGGAGACTGGCTAGGCCACTCCAGGACCTTGAGATGCTTCTTACGGAGCCACTCCTTAGTTGCCCTGGCTGTGTGTTTCGGGTCGTTGTCATGCTGGAAGACCCAGCCACGACCTATCTTCAATGCTCTTACTGAGGGAAGGAGGTTGTTGGCCAAGATCTCGCGATGCATGGCCCCATCCATCCTCCCCTCAATACGGTGCAGTCATCCTGTCCCCTTTGCAGAAAAGCATCCCCAAAGAATGATGTTTCCACCTCCAAGCTTCACGGTTAGGATGGTGTTCTTGGGTTGTACTAATCCTTCTTCTTCCTCCAAACACGGCGAGTGGAGTTTAGACCAAAAAGCTCTATTTTTGTCTCATCAGACCACATGACCTTCTCCAATTCCTCCTCTGGATCATCCAGATGGTCATTGGCAAACTTCAGACGGGCCTGGACATGCGCTGGCTTGAGCAGGGGGACCTTGCGTGCGCTGCAGGATTTTAATCCATGACGGCGTAGTGTGTTACTAATGGTTTTCTTTGAGACTGTGGTCCCAGCTCTCTTCAGGTCATTAACCAGGTCCTGCCGTGTAGTTCTGGGCTGATCCCTCACCTTCCTCATGATCATTGATGCCCCACGAGGTGAGATCTTGCATGGAGCCCCAGACCGAGGGTGATTGACCGTCATCTTGAACTTCTTCCATTTTCTAATAATTGCGCCAACAGTTGTTGCCTTCTCACCAAGCTGCTTACCTATTGTCCTGTAGCCCATCCCAGCCTTGTGCAGGTCTACAATTTTATCCCTGATGTCCTTACACAGCTCTCTGGTCTTGGCCATTGTGGAGAGGTTGGAGTCTGTTTGATTGAGTGGGTGGACAGGTGTCTTTTATACAGGTAACGAGTTCAAACAGGTGCAGTTAATACAGGTAATGAGTGGAGAACAGGAGGGCTTCTTAAAGAAAAACTAACAGGTCTGTGAGAGCCGGAATTCTTACTGGTTGGTAGGTGATCAAATACTTATGTCATGCAATAAAATGCGAATTAATTACTTAAAAATCATACAATGTGATTTTCTGGATTTTTGTTTTAAATTCCGTCTCTCACAGTTGAAGTGTACCTATGATAAAAATTACAGACCTCTACATGCTTTGTAAGTAGGAAAACCTGCAAAATCGGCAGTGTATCAAATACTTGTTCTCCCCACTGTACATACAGTGGGGCAAAAAAGTATTTAGTCAGCCCCCAAATGTGCAAGTTATCCCACTTAAAAAGATGAGAGGCCTGTAATTTTCATCATAGGTACACTTCAACTATGACAGACAAAATGAGGAAAAAAAATCCAGAAAATCACATTGTAGGATTTTTTATGAATTTATTTGCAAATTATGGTGGAAAATAAGTATTTGGTCACCTACAAACAAGCAAGATTTCTGGCTCTCACAGACCTGTAACGTCTTCTTTAAGAGGCTCCTCTGTCCTCCACTCGTTACCTGTATTAATGGCACCTGTTTGAACTTGTTATCAGTATAAAAGACACCGGTCCACAACCTCAAACAGTCACACTCCAAACTCCACTATGGCCAAGACCAAAGAGCTGTCAAAGGACACCAGAAACAAAATTGTAGACCTGCACCAGGCTGGGAAGACTAAATCTGCAATAGGTAAGCAGCTTGGTTTGAAGAAATCAACTGTGGGAGCAATTATTAGGAAATGGAAGACATACAAGACCACTGATAATCTCTCTCGATCTGGGGCTCCACGCAAGATCTCACCCCGTGGGGTCAAAATGATCACAAGAACGGTGAGCAAAAATCCCAGAACCACACGGGGGGACCTAGTGAATGACCTGCAGAGAGCTGGGACCAAAGTAACAAAGCCTACCATCAGTAACACACTACGCCGCCAGGGACTCAAATCCTGCAGTGCCAGACGTGTCCCCCTGCTTAAGCCAGTACATGTCCAGGCCCGTCTGAAGTTTGCTAGAGAGCATTTGGATGATCCAGAAGAAGATTGGGAGAATGTCATATGGTCAGATGAAACCAAAATAGAACTTTTTGGTAAAAACTCAACTCGTCGTGTTTGGAGGACAAAGAATGCTGAGTTGCATCCAAAGAACACCATACCTTCTGTGAAGCATGGGGGTGGAAACATCATGCTTTGGGGCTGTTTTTCTGCAAAGGGACCAGGACGACTGATCCGTGTAAAGGAAAGAATGAATGGGGCCATGTATCGTGAGATTTTGAGTGAAAACCTCCTTCCATCAGCAAGGGCATTGAAGATGAAACGTGGCTGGGTCTTTCAGCATGACAATGATCCCAAACACACCGCCCGGGCAACGAAGCAGTGGCTTCGTAAGAAGCATTTCAAGGTCCTGGAGTGGCCTAGCCAGTCTCCAGATCTCAACCCCATAGAAAATCTTTGGAGGGAGTTGAAAGTCTGTGTTGCCCAGCAACAGCCCCAAAACATCACTGCTCTAGAGGAGATCTGCATGGAGGAATGGGCCAAAATAACAGCAACAGTGTGTGAAAACCTTGTGAAGACTTACAGAAAACGTTTGACATCTGTCATTGCCAACAAAGGGTATATAACAAAGTATTGAGAAACTTTTGTTATTGACCAAATACTTATTTTCCACCATAATTTGCAAATAAATGTATTAAAAATCCTACAATGTGATTTTCTGGATTCTTTTTTCTCATTTTGTCTGTCATAGTTGAAGTGTACCTATGATGAAAATTACAGGCCTCTCTCATCTTTTTAAGTGGGAGAACTTGCACAATTGGTGGCTGACTAAATACTTTTTTGCCCCACTGTAAGTGGACATTATAAAGGGACATATTTTTTTTATAAAACAATGGCCAGTTTGGGTAGCAGTTGTATGCAATAATAAAAAATAAATACATGTCTGGCACACATATTCGTTGTATTTTTTCAATATGGCCCTTGCGCTGATTGATTTTGACACCCCTGCCTTAGGGTAAAGTGGTACCACTTTCTCTGTGCAGCCTACTGAATTTTTTTTTTTTTAAACGGTCTGCTTGTAAACATCAATTAAGCTGTTTGCCACAGACAGTCGTTTGTTCTCAATTTTAGTAAGAGTCCCACTGGGACAACTTATTTTGTTTGTTTGTTGTTTTGCTTTACGTTTTTTTACCAGCAACATCTGTAGTAAAGTTTATAGTAAAGCACTGTAGCAGCTTGTTCAAAATCAAGGTGCTTTTCATTTTTATTTTAACCCCTCTCTCTTTGTTCCTCAGACTGTAAAATATATATATATTTTTTTTTTATGTATTTTTTTTTTTTTATGACGCTGATGCTTTTTTGTATGTGTAACCCTTAAACCTTCCTCCTCTACCTACAGCTTGCTGAATGTGGATCAAACAATCACACACTCACTCTATGGATATGGTGTGTGTATTTGGCCGGGCTGTGAGACTGTTTGTGAAAACGCCAGCCAGTTTATCAAGTAAGTTTTCCTATGGAGAGTGTATGTATAGTGTATAAAGCAGTTTCTGCATGCGTGTATCACCCCAGTAACTCATGTGAGCATTCTCAGGCACCTAAGTATTGAGCACATGCTGGATGAAAGGAGCACAGCCCAGTGCAGAGTCCAGATGCAGGTGGTGCAGCAGTTAGACCTCCAGGTAGGTGTGTGTGTGTGTGTGTGTGTGTGTGTGTGTGTGTGTGTGTGTGTGTGTGTGTGTGTGTGTGTGTGTGTGTGTGTGTGTGTGTGTGTGTGTGTGTGTGTGTGTGTGTGTGTGTGTGTGTGTGTGTGTGTGTGTGTGTGTGTGTGTGTGTGTGTGTGTGTGTGTGTGTGTGTGTGTGTGTGTGTGTGAGAGAGAGAGACTGTGACGGCGTACGTCAGCTCAAACTAATTTGGGGTTTCTTCACCTCTTCTTGCTTCCTCCATCCCTTGGTACCTCTCTCTCTTTCCTCCCCCTCTCTCTCTCTCCTCTTCTTGCACTCTCTCCTCCTCCTCGCTCCGCCTCTCCTCTATCAGCTCTCTAAAGAACGGGAGCGTCTCCAAGCTATGATGGCCCACTTACACCTGCCACCTTTGGAACCACAGTCCCCTTCCAAACCTGTAAGTATACAGAGAGACCACACCTATAGTGTCTCACAGAAAATGACCTATTCAGTCAGCATGTATGACGCGCTTTGAAGAATGAGTTGTGAACAACATATTCTAAAATTGTATGGTTCTTTAGAGATAATGCCATACCATAAAAATTCTATTCAGAAATCCAAGTGTAGGTGTAGGTGACACTACACATGAGCATGAGCAGGCAAATTATATTTCTGGAGTCCTTTGGTATATTGCTCTAGCTATTGTATGCGTCCCAAATAAAATACAATACATTTGGTCACATACACATGGTTAGCAGATGTTAATGCGAATGTAGCGAAATGCTTGTGCTTCTAGTTCCGACCATGCAGTAATATCTAACAAGTGATCTAACAATTTCACAACAACTACCTTCTACACAGTGTAAAGGAATGAATAAGAATATGTACATAAAAATATATATGGATGAGCGATGGCCGAACAGCTTAGGCAAGATGCAGCAGATGGTATAGAGTACAGTATATTCACATGAGTTGAGTAATGTAGGGAATGTAAACATTATATAAAGTGGCAATGTTTAAAGTTACTAGTGATACATTTATTACATCCAATTTTTTTTACAATTAAAATGGCTAGAGATTTGAGTCAGTATGTTGGCAGCAGCCACTCAATATTAGTGATGTCTGTTTAACAATCTGATGGCCTTGAGATAGAAGCTGTTTTTCAGTCTCTCGGTCCCAGCTTTGATGCACCTGTACTGACCTTGCCTTCTGGATCATAGCGGGGTGAACAGGCAGTGGCTCGGGTGGTTGCTGTCCTTGATGATCTTTTTGGCCGTCCTGTGACATCGGGTGGTATAGGTGTCCTGGAGGGCAAGTAGTTTGCCCCCGGTGATGCGTTGTGCAGACCTCACTACCCTCTGGAGAGCCTTGCAGTTGTGGGAGGAGCAGTTGCGGTACCAGGCGGGAATACAGACCGACAGGATGCTCTCGATTGTGCATCTGTAATAGTTTGTGAGTGTTTTTGGCGACAAGCCAAATTTCTTCAGCTTCCTGAGGTTGAAGAGACACTGTTGCGCCTTCTTCACCACGCTGTCTGTGTGGGTGGACCATTTCAGTTTGTCCGTGATGTGTACGCCGAGGAACTTAAAACTTTCCACCTTCTCCACTACTGTCCCGTCAATGTGGATAGGGGGGTGCTCCCTCTGCTGTTTCCTGAAGTCCACGATCATCTCCTTTGTTTTGTTGACATTGAGTGTGAGGTTATTTTCCTGACACTCAATGTCAACAAAAGTGAAAAACTTACTTTTCAAGCCCTTAACCAACAATGCAGTAAATAAAAATAAGTGTTAAGAAAGTATTTACTAAAATAAACTGAAGGAAAAAATAAAGAAAAATAACAAATAATTAAGGAGCAACAATAAAATAACAGTAGTGAGGCTATATACAGGGATACCGGTATAGGGAGGAGGTTACATATTGTTGCCCTATTATGTGGTCTGAACGTAGTGAAAGTCGATATTTTATTCGGGAAAATTTGAAACCGGCAGTCCTGCCACTTCAACAGTCAGTGTGTTATATATGTATACGCTAATGTAGAGTGTACAAACTGAGATTTAAATCCTTTACAAACAGATTGACCCAGAAGTCCCAGAATTCAAAGATGACCACAATATACCAATACACTAATGCTGAAAATATTTCACCAATCTTAACATAAACCACTAGTCAAATTGACCCCAGAATTGGTATATAAACTCAATAATGAACTACTTTAACAATCGTTACCTGCTGCATTCAAAGAACCAACCTGCAGCACTATACTACACTTCCCTTGCATCCTCCTTGTGGTATTCAGAGATAAACATGGTAATCATTTCACTGATTGCACCTAAAGGAAGATAGTTCCTACATGATAGAGGGCTTGCTTTGTTATCCAACTGATCTTGTGTCCTTTTAGTCATCCTGTGAACCCCATTCATTGCTGCTGCTCACAGCTATATTTTATCTTTATTGTCTGAATGATATCTAGAGGCCTGATATTTTCAACCTGAACATGACATACCGTGCTTAAAATATCAGCAATGCAAAAATAAAGCTGAAATTAAGCTGACATTAAATGAACGTGATCACAATAACATTTCGTTTTTGTGAATTCTGTTTACATCAGACATTGATCAGACATTTTGAAGACAGCAGGCTAAGACACAAGCTTGGATAATAGAGAAGCTAATCATTAACTAATCTAGCTAACATGACGCTGTAATGACAATACTTATGATACAATTTCACCCTTTAATTACTGACGATTGACTTCCTTCTCCAAAGGATATTAGTGGAAGCACCAATGTCGAAGCAAATTTAATGGCATCGGTCACACCCATTTAAAAAACTCCCTCCTCTCCCTCTGGTCTTTTTCTTTCCTCTCCTTTCTCCTTTTTTGGTCTGTGTTTCTACTTCTTCTTCTGTGTGCAGCTGAGTTCTGGGTCCGGTGTCACCATGTCTAAGAGCCTGCCACCACTGTCCCCTCAAGATGACCCTCAGATGTCTCCAACGGCCCCTGTCACCTCCCCATCCTCACCCCGGGAGCCTGCAGGACTCTGCCCCACAAGTGTGGGGGCAATGCGAAGACACCACTCAGACAAGCACCCCTCTCTGTGCTCTCTGTCTTCAGGTAACAACCCGCACAGATGTCAACACAGTCCATACTGAATAGATGTACATAGCTTTGTCCCTGCTTCACTGTTGCTCCAGTCTTGTGCTATGAAAAAGTCAATTTTGGCCTTTACATGTCCTTTATAAAAAAATCATCTGTGACACGTATTTAATACTCAGGATTTTTGCTGAATATTAACCAACCTGGTTGAAATATCCGTGTGAATGAAAGTAACCAATTGTACAATGTTTTTTCTTTTTTATAGAATTTAGCCCAAATCATGAGATGTACAGAAATGCAGATATCAGGCCACCTTTTACCTACGCTACTCTGATAAGACAGGTAAGAAGACATGAATTTAACTTATAGTTTCCCCTGTAATTCCTGCGTAAAAAGGGGCATATCAGAATTCGCCACATTTGATGGGTTACAACCTACATGTTTTTTGTTGTCATCGTTTTAGGCTATAATGGATGCATCGGACATGCAGTTAACACTAAATGAGATATACAGCTGGTTTACACGGACCTTTGCCTACTTCAGACGCAATGCTGCAACGTGGAAGGTACTGTATTGACTTAATCTTTGTTATAATGTTGATTGTGACTTACAAGTTGAAAATAATAAAGTGTACAGCATCCATATTAGGAAGTCATCCGTTTTCAGTTTTGTCTGACGTGACGACTTCCTAATAGGGATGCCATAACTGTGATACTCCCTTGAGTTCTGTACGTGAAGCCTTTTCTGACCCTATTGCCTGTCAAACACACACAGAATGCAGTCCGCCACAACCTGAGCCTGCACAAGTGTTTTGTGCGTGTGGAAAACGTGAAGGGGGCCGTGTGGACAGTGGACGAGGTGGAGTACCAGAGAAGGAGGTCTCAGAAGATCACAAGGTATTGTATATTGGGTTGATACCTTTTATAAAATGATATAGAGCATACAGTTATTTATTTATTTAACCTTTTTCCCCCCCAAGCAAGTCAGTTAAGAACACATTCTTATTTACAATGAAGAGTGTTATATCTCCAAATAGGCCTTTTATACAGTATTTTGTACACATACTGTATGTATTTCTTTTAAGGATGTCTATTCTAGAAATCTGGCTTTTCAGATTTTTTTTATTTTGAAAAGGAAAGAGATCGAACCAGTCAGATTTAATTCGTGTTGGCTCTAACTATATCAGTTGCCTTGGAGTTGTATTGATTTATGAGAATACATTACTATAAGACCTTGTTGTCATTTTGTAGAAGCCCAACGCTAGGGAAGAACCTTCTCTCCAGCCTTGCTTATTGGACTGCTCTTAATACCAGTTTACAAGTGAGTGTACCTTTATTACTAATCTTCAGAACTGTTACAAAAGGCATTTCACTGTACTTGTGCATGTGACATTAAAACGTGAAACTTTATAAAGCAAAACTATACAAACTCCTACTCTGGCAAAAACAAATAACAGGGAGACAAGGAGTCAAAGCTGAGACCAAGGTCTCGTTTTCAGATGAGCCCTGTATAACACAACAACACAGATCAAGATCCAATATACACCTCAAACTACACATCCATATACACATTCATTTAAACAATACACAAAAAGCTAAATAAAATCAATCATAAAAAAACACATTCTTCTTCCGTAAAAAGGTATCCTACCCCCTAAAAAAAGTACCAATCCAAACTCATCTCTCAGCATGTCCAGCCCATCCATCATCTCAGCCAATCATGGCTAGAGTTGGGATTCCGTCTTTTTCCGTGGCTAAACGAACTAGGCTTGTAATTTAACAATTGTATTCTTATTTACGGATGGAATACAAGTTTGTTGTTAATGCACATGAAAGTTAACATGTTCCAGAAGGCATTTCTGCCCCAAAACATATTTTGATAAAAATGAAAATTCCTCTCCTGTGTGATGTGTGACATACGCCTAAGCTACCTGAAAAGGGTCACATTTGACAGTTTTCCAGAATTTAGCTGGATTCGCCTTACAATCAGAACGGGTAGTTACATAATAATTAGATTTAGCCTTTCTGATCAGTTTTACAGTTTAATCCTCAATTACCTAATAGATTGCCAATCTGGGTCCAAGCCTTTGTTCCTGGCCTTGATTTATGAGTGATTTCAAATAATTCAGGAATTTACCAGGCATGCAATCTATTTAACTCTGAGTTTTGAAGGGGGAACGATTATCTACAATTGTTTTGAATACATTTGCAAGAAGCTTAAATCCGGTTCAGGGATAGATGAGATACAATCAAGGTCACTAAAATAAAGATAATGTAAAAAAAGATTGTTCACTAAAGTTTTTAAAGTTCCTCTTAGTGTTGACATGAGGTTTATGAGTGATACATTGTGTCATCCATTCCCTCCCAATCACATCTACTCAGGCTCCACTGACTGAGAATGCTCTGACTGTATTAAAGAACAAGAGCCCTGCAGGCCTGATAGGCAGCAGTTATTTGGGTCTGGTACACTGGACCAAGTCACTAAAACATCCTGACCTCCAGGACACCAATGGACAACGCAGCCCACACTCCACTTCACTGGCCCAGCTGTGAGTATGTCACAGTATATCACTGTTATGGTAAAGACATGACAGGTGTCATGTTGTCCCGGAAAACCCAGACCTGGGAGTTTTATTGGCTACTTGGACAGACAACTCCCCCAAAAAATCATGATTTTGGGTAGACAGGGCTTAATAAAATGTGGGCAGGAATTGGGCTCTTGAAAAATGATCCCACCAGAAACATGACAGAGGCGGACACAATACGGACGCAGAAAGCGAGGCTAATTATAGCCACAGCCAGTCAGTGGTGATAAACTTGTAACACTAACATTGGCTGTCCATAGCGCATGCAACCTACTCACGTGTGAAATACACTAATTGAAAAAATCCTCCATGATTTCCATTTAGCTAGCTATCAACTTTGTATCCGGTGGGGATGTTTATGCCAGAGCATAAAGCTGTGGACAGATTTCCTGCACGTCTATTTAGGACTATAATAACCCGGACTTTAGTATCTGATCACGTATTTGTTTTTAAACAGTTTAGGTGGCATCTATATGAGCCAGAAACATTAATTACAGTGTCAAACTGAACTACAAAGTGTTAATAGGATAACTTTGGTCATAAAGTCAGTCTCGTCCAAATTTTGTTTTGTGAGTTCGTCACAATTTACTGGAGGGTTGGGTAAGGATTACTTGCCCACTTTTGCCAATGATGCCCCAATTGCCCAGAGACAACATGTTGTGGTCTGCCCCCAGCTGCCATGTGGACATTTGTTGTAAAGTGTGCATATGGGTGTAATGCAAGTACATTTCGTTCGGCAAATAGGAGTGAAAATGGGCTTCCATAAAGTTGGTGCAAACTTCCAATGCATTTGGTTTGGAATGGTCTGGAATGGATTACATCCGACACAGTCACTTCTGCTGCCTGTCAACTGTCAAACCACTGGTGTTGGTGAGTATGTTAGCTAAGTAGATAACTGGTTCAAGCTAGCTAGTAGCTACTGTTTGGTTGTACAATATTATTTGAGCCAGGCTAGCTATGATATAGACCTCTGCTACCCGACCAGGGCCCGACATTATACAATGGATTAGGGCCTCTTTTTCATAAATAACTAGGGTACATGCAGGGCTCTGGTATCACTGAATTGATCACTAACATTTTGAAGCTGAGACATTTGCACATGTTCTGCTGCGCAGTATAGTCATATCTGACTAAGAGCATAACATGGTGTCAGAAATGCTTCAACCTCAAATATAGAACAGGGGAGATTATTTCACAGAAAATAAAAATGTTCTTTAACTTTTGTAGGAGTTGAAAGTGACGACAAGTAGCTAACTGCTCTCTCTTCACAAAGTCAGTGCACCATGAGCAGAGTGAGCAGAGTGAGCTGCGTGCAGGGAACAAGTCACAGACCGAGAGGAACAGCTAATGGATTTACTAACGGGGAATTTATTTCTGATTTTGTGTTTCAGGCAGGGCCTTAAATTTGGCAGAAGCAATTGGGCCTGCGGAGGGTAGGGCCTGAATATTGCGGGCATGGGTAGGGCTAGGGTTTAAAATTCATGCCCGTGCAGGGTTCTACTATGATACCAGAGATGATAGGGGAATGATACTGTAGATAGATAAATACATCAAGCTAACGTGTAATGTGCCATAGCTCACGTTAGCCAGCTACCTTGCTAAAATCAGCAAACTGTAGCCCATTGGCATTTAGGGTCAATAAACTTACACTTAGATGCTAGCTAACAATAGGATGTAACGTAAACTCACTCACTTTTGTACATCGCCTTGGTCCATACAATTGAGCTTATTTTTGCGCCCCCAAAAAACTTAATACTACCACATCAACTGTAATATCAATACCAATGTAAAGCACAATTTCTCCCCGTTCCAACTAAATTAATGACGAGACCTTCATGATGCCCATCTCTCAATAATTCAACAAGGCAATGAGCTCCGTCGGGTCTTTTAAAAAATGGCAGGTGGGGAGCGAAGGCTACGAAGTGATCTTGAAAGGGGGAAGTATGTTGTGTGAAGAAAACTGTTTTTTTCCCCACCCGATTTGTCCAAGTAACCAACTTTAAAATGTAAATAAAACGTAAAGAGTTTATGTAATGTCTCATCACATACCTGTTTGAAGGTTTGTGTCGAATTTGAAGAGGGGTTTAGGGCTGCGCTAACGTTAGCCTCACAAGTGAACTGCAGCTGTTCTGGCTTTTGAGTGTCATGATGGCTCGCAAAAAATGCAATTGGCACCCTAGTCATGAAATATTAGTTTAATATTAGCAATAATTATATTAATTTAGACAAAAATAATGAAGTTTTCTTACAAGTGTATATGGTTAAGCATGATTTTAATCTGCGAGAGAAGGGCTACCCCTGGTGGAAAGAGGCTGTACGGCACAAAATGAGTTGCAAATACGCGCTGTACGTTACGTAGTGAAACGTCACAATGTAATGTACAGCATCAGAGTCACGTTCTGACCATAGTTCTTGTGTGTCTTCCTTGTTTTAGTGTTGGTCAGGACGTGAGCTGGGTGGGCATTCTATGTTTTGTGTTTCTATGTGGGGATTGTCAATTGGCCTGATGTGGTTCTCAATCAGAGGCAGGTGTTTGTCATTGTCTCTGATTGGAAACCATATTAAGGTAGCCTGTTTTGTGTTGGGATTTGTGGGTGGTTGTCTTCTGTCTTTGTGTTCTCTGCACCAGATAGGACTGTTTCGGTTTGCCACGTTTGTTATTTTGTATTTTTGTAAGTGTTCACGGTTTCGTCTATTAAACATGTTGAGCACTGGCTACGCTGCGTGTTGGTCCGATCCCTGCTACACATTCTCGTGAAGAGGAGGAAGGCTGCCGTTACACAGAGGGGTTAGTTCTTTCATCTTTTCTCCAATACTGTTAGTCATTACCATGTCAATCAATACTGAATCGAGATGTAGTTTCACACCCTGGATTTTGATGCCAACAGTCACTACAGTCCCATTCGTTTTCATTGCAGCCTTGTTTGAATGCCGCGGTTACGCACATTTGTACGGAATGGGGTGAGTTTACGTTAGTCAGCTTGATTTCAATAATGTTTCAACTCAAACTGGCTAGCTAACGTTAGCTAGCTAGCCAACTCATTTCAACTCAGACAAAGCTATGATAACTATCCCGGCTTTGCAAGTTAGGTAGCTAGCTAGCTAGATAGCATTTGGGGGCTAACCCAAGAGAACATCTCTGTTCTCATGAAAGTTTGTATTTTCTAGAGCAAAGATAAATGAAGGATGGTACTTGTCTACTACAAATATAGCTACGGCTCTGGGAGCAAATAGCAAAACGTATCAGCAAGCATTCGGCAACGTACACAGCTGGTTGCATAGTAATGGCATCAGTGTCACCAGCCTGAATGTATTCTGAATCGACAACAGTCCCTCTATTAGCATATACACCATTTGTGTGATGATATTTTATTACATTCACAACCTACATACAAAACCTGGTGTATTTGTTGTTCAGCGGCATCATGGGAACCCTCCTACCATATCAAGAGTTGTTATAGAAGGCTCAGGCAGTGGCCAGACACCAGTCGCACTGCAGAGTAATGGCGGACACTTGAGTCAGGTTGGTCACATTTGATCTGGTCAATATTCCATCTGTCCTGGAATTCACCTAACCACCATTGATAATGTAATCAGTGCTGTGTGAATATGTTTGTCTTGTACTTTGTACGGAGGTCCCCTTCCACTGTGCCATTGGCCTGAGTGAGTAATGCCAACCAGTCAATGCCATGCTGGCACGTGTCCATTGTGAATTAGCTGTGAATCAGAATCTCTGATTTGCTATGTTCAACTGTGTATTTACTGTTGGCTTCCATGACTGTATGGTGACTGTCTTTCTCCCTCACTCACTCTGTGATATACTGTAGGAGCTATGTCGGATATAGGAGCAGAAGTCAGTCTCCTTCATGACCAGTCTCTGTGATGAGGGGCCTGGAGCTGATCTATGCTGCCATGAAAGCAGGTGTTGGCAAACACCTCAGAAGGGACAAAAGGTGATTACTACACTGAACATAAATGCAACATGTAAAGTGTTGGTCCCATGTTTCATGAACTGAAATAAAAGATCCCAGAAATGTTCCATAACATTGTTCCATGTTTAAACAGCATGATCATTACACATGTGGACCGTGTGATGGCGACAATTAAAGGCTACTCTAAAATGTGCATTTTTGCAACACAATGCCACAGATGTCTTAAGTTTTGAGTGGCGATGCAATTGGCATGCCGACTGCTCAAATGTCCACCAGAGCATCAAATGTTAATTTCTCTACCAGAAGCCGCCTCCAATGTCATTTTAGAGAATTTGGCAGTACCTCCAACCGGCCTCACAACCACAGACCAAGTGTATAGCGGCATGTGGGCGAGCGTTTTTCTGATGTCAATGTTGTGAACAGAGTCCCCCATGGTGGCTGTGGGGTTATGGTTTGGGCAGGCATAAACTACGGACAACGAACACAATTGCATTCTATTGATGGCAATTTGAATGCACCGTGACGAGATCCTGAGGCCCATTGTCGTGCCATTCATCTGCCACCATCACCTTACGTTTCAGCATGATAATGCACGGCCCCGTGTCACAAGGATCTGTACACAATTCCTGTAATCTGAAAATGTCCCAGTTCTTCCAAGGCCTGCATACTCACCAGAAATAACACCCATTGAGAATGTTTGGGATGGTCTGGATCGACGTGTACGACAGCGTGTTCTAGTTCCCACCAATATTCAGCAACTTCACACGGTCATTGAAGAGGTGTGGGACAACATTCCAAAGGTCACGATCAACAGCCTGATCAACTCTATGTGAAGGAGATGTTGCACTGCATGAGGCAAATGACAGTCACACTGACTGGTTTTCTGATCCAAGCCCCTACTTCTTTTGTTATTGGTATCTGTGACCAACAGATGCATATCTGCTTAAGGCCTTGTAAGTAAGCATTTCACAGTAAGGTCTACACCTGTTGTGTTAAGCACATGTGACAAATAAAATTTGCTATGTAATCCCAGTCATGTGAAATCCATAGATTAGGGCCTAATGAATATATTTCACTGTAACTCAGTGAAAGCTTTGAAATTGATGCATGTTGCATTTATGCTTTTGTTCAGAATAATAAGACAGTACATCACATGTGTTTAGTAATATCACCCTTTCAATGCGTGTCACTCATCAACTCTTCCTCGTTTTTCTACAGATTGGCAGAAGAGATGCTTTTGAAATGGAGTCCTCTGACTGAAACAGGTTGATACTGATGTCTGAATTGGGAGCGACCTTGCACTCAGCATTAAAATGATTAAAGACTTTTGATCATCTTTTGTTATTATTTAATCATAGTACTATCAATGTGTGTTTGGGAGGAGGGGGGGGGGGGGGTTGTATTCTTCAAACATGTCAGGGAACTCCTGTTTTAAATGGGACACATAACAGGAAGGTATAATGTTTGCACAGTGTCATTAACAGAACACTGCTTCTACAATATTGTGTGGCGTATGGTTTACATTGAACTGTTACACTTGAAAGTTATCAAAACACTTTTTAGAATATCGACATAACTTTAGCAATTGCACTCATATTACTAGGTAGGCTACTGAACGATGCAAAGTTTCCTCTTGCTATCTTGCCATAACTGATTTGACAGAGAAATATCAGTTAGATAAGATAACCAGCTGCAGCTATTTCCTAGCTATGCTTGCTAGCTGCTGCAAAACGCAAGGTCAGTCCAGGCTTTAGCCTACACGTAGACCTGAATTAGCTGACCGTCTTGATATGGCGAGTCAGGAGGAGGGGAAGTCCAACTTCAAAACGTTGTTCTCTCCATAGCAAAGCTATCTTTGCTTGCCTTGCTGTACTCACTGCTGCCCTTGTTTGTTGTGATTGAAAGGCAAAGACACACCCACTGTGCTGCCAACTCTCACCCAGTGGGCGTGGGACACGCATTTGACCCTCTTCACATACAGAAACAAATTTAAACGTGTTTGGTTTAGTAAGGAGATTGGATGCACGTTTGTAAAGAAATGCCCCTCACGATTAGAGTGGAGCAGGCTGCCATGTTCATTTTCCACTGAACGTTTATGAACGCAATGTGTCAAAAGAGCAGCATGGCAACTTGTAGCGCTGTTTTGTACACATACTTGTCAACAAATTAATTTGCTGTCACTCCTGTTCCTGTCGCAGAATGCTTCCTTATGACAGCAGGTGATAATAGGCAATAGTCTAATACTAGTGATTTAATCCATCACTTGCATGAGCCCAGATACATAGGCTACATTATTTACCTCGTTTGGTCAACGTAAATTTAGCACTAGGTTCATTAGGCTGTAACATCGAAAAGGCAGCATTCAGCAGGAATTTTGGTAGGATGACCAGATTTGTCAAACTGTTATGAACATTAAACAGATTGTGAACCCAAATGTGTTACTGTTTCTAGTGGGACAACAATACATTAATTTGCGTTGTGCACAAGCCTGCTAGACAAAAATGGGAGTCAGAAATGCAAAAGATGTTGCCCATGTATGCAGTGTATCCAAACTCCACCCCTTGAGTACCCCCAACAGCACACATTTTTTATGTTGCCCCGGACAAGCACACCTGATTCAACTTGTCAACTAATCATCAAGCCCTCAATCAGTTGAATCAGGTGAGTTTGTCTGGAGCTATAATACAAATGTGTGCTGTTGGGCGTACTCAACGATTGGAGTTGGGAAACATTGAGTAGAGTAAGATGATTAAAAGTTTTGCAAATCATACTCAACCACCTGAAGATTTACATGATTTAGATTTGTCTTAAATGTGGAGTAATTTGTAGAAATCAAATGTCACATGAACATATTCAAATGCCCAGTAGTGGTGAACATAGATCAGGGGTGGCCAACCCTCTTGGAGAGTTACCACTAGGCAGGATTTTCTATGGTCCTATGTTAAAGGGATAGCCTATTTCACCCAAATTAATTACATATTTACATGTTTGTTTCTTATGGACAAGGAAAGACTGCAATCCATTATATGTTTAGCCACTGCCAACAACCGTTAATATTAGCATTTTCTAACCAAAAACCAATGTAATTATTATGATTTATTTTTTAACTAATCAAGTCAGTTAAGAACAAATTCTTATTTACAATGACGGCCTACCCCGGCCAAACCCTAACTCGGACGACGCTGGGCCAATTGTGCGCCACCATATTTAATGTCCCCCAGTTAGCATACTCTAAAATTTCATGGCCAAATAATCTGAAAGTAACTTCAAACAAAGTGGTACAATTTTTAGTGTGTATTCAACTTTTAAATAATCCTGAATACACCCGACTTGTGATTTTTAACATGTTTATTCCACCCTGGTCAAGGGCCTAAGCAATGTGAAAATATGTAGAATTGGAGGAAATTAGCTTAATTTTCCGACTCGACTCTCCCCCCCCGACTATGACATTCACAGTAGGAAATATCACTCCACGCTATCTTCGAAAGGTGACAGCCCTGCACCCACATCAAACCACACCCCCAAGGCAACTCTTGTTTGCCTTCAATCATGGCCGCTAGCATTTCTTAATGAGCATTGATGAAAAACAAGGCCAAATCAGGAAGTAAGTGTCAGTGGGACGCAACCCGTCTGCCTATGGAGACTAGGTGTGATGTGATCTTTTTCCCTGACCGCACTATAACTTTCCCAGTTGGGACAATAAATATATTAATTGACGGACATTGTTTGGTTGGTTGGTTGATTGATTGAGAAGAACTAAGTCTTCTTGATAATGTAATGTATTTTTTTTATCGCAGGCCCCTCGTCAAGGAAGAGGAGACACCACCAGTGATTAAGAATTTGGAGGATAAAGAATGTCTGCTGTAATTGCTGACAAAAGCTAATCCCAGTCCAGAGATGCAGCAGGACATGGAGCAAAAGGAGGGACATCAATCAGATCTGGAATAACAATGGGAACCTCAATGATTGAATATGGCTACAACTCAACATCCTGACTCTGACACCAACGCCTTCTAACTCTGAAGCTGTCCTAATATGGACACCGTAATCTGGAATGGACTCCACCCTACGGTCAAAAACCTTTGTTTCCCAACTCTATTTTATTGTTAATAAGACTTTACATTCCATGACAGTGAGAACTCTCAACTTCCAGTGTGTCCAGTTTGCATTTGTTTCTCTAACTGGACAAAATATCCTTTATAATCACTTAATGTAATAATGGCTCACAGATTATGGTCGTTTGTTTACAATATTACGAGATGTGCAAACTATTGTATTGTAGTGATTTTTTATTCATGATTGTCTTCTCTGTCAAAGTGGTTTTTGCAGAACTGTAAAGATATTATTGTAACATAAACATGCACCCAAGGAGTACATCAAAACAATATATTGAATATGATTGCTTCTCTTGAAATCTTTAGCCCACAACACAAAAAACATGCAAACCAAACATAATAGAATCTGAATGAGCAGCATCGGTTTGACCAGGGCCGTGTTCTTTGGGTACGCAACAGAAAACGTTTTAAAGTGTATTGCAATGGAAAGTGTAAATGAGACTTTCTTATTGGACATGCCCAGGTATTCTCTCCCTGTTTCAGTCCATTTTCTTCCATTTGGTGCCTAATGAGCACAACCCAGATGCAAATATGTGATTCACAGAGATACGTAAGCTTGTTTAATGTTTAATCGTTGTTTTGTCTTTTACTTGCTTCTAAAAGATGTAAATGTGACAAGTATGTCCTTATCTCTACTTCTGTTTGGCTCATGCAGTATAGTAGTTACACAAATGCAAAAACACCGTTTTTTTACTACACTACAACAATAAATGAATGTGATATACAGTGTGTGTTTGAACAGTGGGGAACCATAATGGCCTTCTATGCAAAACAAATTGTAGTTTTTATTTCATTTTAGTCTTTTCGATAATTTAAAATATATTCTGATTTCTTCACTTCAGTTTGTGTTGGAAAAAAACTGAAGAGAAAAAGAATATCCAAATCAGGATTTTTCTTTGGTGCCCCTTGGGGTGAAAAATCGAGCTAGCTATGTCAGCCACTGGCTCGGTCCTCAGAAGGTGGGATGAGGAACTTTGATGGTGGTGGGGGCCACAAAAAAATCTAAACTCATCATGAGGGGCCGCAGCTGCTCACGGTTCTGTGTACCCATATCCCCAAAATGTTACGATTTAGAGTTAATTTTGTGCAATCTAAACATTTTGCCAAGGGGTGTAAAGAAAATGTTGCAGTTTTAAAGCAATTTTGCTACAATTCTGACCTGTTTCAGGAAACTAGGCGTATGTCGCAGGTCACTTCTTCACAGGAGAGCCATTTGAACGTAAACATTTCTTTGGCAGAAATGCCTTCTGGAACATGTGAACTTTCATGTGCCTTAATAACAAACGTGTATGCCATCTGTAAATACAAATAAAATTGTAAAATTACAAGCCTAGTTGGTTTAGCCACCCACAGAAAGACAGCAACCTTCCCGCTAGCCATGATTGGCTAAGATAATGAGTGGGCATGACATGCCGAGAGATGAGTTTGGATTGGTCTGCCATATAGCACGCCTTTGTCTATTTGAGCTAGTCAGTATATGTAGGTAATCCTGTCTAACGCAGCTTTTTTTATGTATCATGCAGTAAAACTGTGTAAGTGTTGCTCTCCACTTTCTGAAATCAGTGGATTTCAGGTATGATAGTTAAGGAGATAGAGAAAAAAAAAGCTGTCTCTAGATTACATCTTCAAACTAAGGGCAACAATGGCATCCTTGACATGAGATATCGATAGTCTAGCTAGCTACATTTTCAGATAATACACATTTTGACAGAAAGTGGTTTAATTTCAAGTTAAAGTGTACTGTTAGCTACTTTTATCCAATGTAAAAAACACAACTTCAAATTTTGCTACGTAAGACCCATTTTTTCATGGGTCGGAGAGAATATTTTGCAATTTTATAGCTTATTTCATGCAACTACTAATTTGTGACAGTACGTCTCAAATCGGTCTTAATATAGCAAAATGTGAAATTGTGTTGTTGTTTTTTTTACATGGGATCAAATCAAATCAAATCAATTTTATTTTATATAGCCCTTCGTACATCAGCTAATATCTCGAAGTGCTGTACAGACACCCAGCCTAAAACCCCAAACAGCTAGTAATGCAGGTGTAGAAGCACGGTGGCTAGGAAAAACTCCCTAGAAAGGCCAAAACCTAGGAAGAAACCTAGAGAGGAACCAGGCTATGAGGGGTGGCCAGTCCTCTTCTGGCTGTGCCGGGTGGAGATTATAACAGAACTATGCCAAGATGTTCAAAAATGTTCATAAGTGACAAGCATGGTCAAATAATAATCATGAATAATTTTCAGTTGGCTTTTCATAGCCGATCATCAAGAGTTGAAAAACAACAGGTCTGGGACAGGTGGCGGTTCCATAACCGCAGGCAGAACAGCTGAAACTGGAATAGCAGCAAGGCCAGGCGGACTGGGGACAGCAAGGAGTCACCACGGGCGGCAGTCCCGACGCATGGTCCTAGGGCCCAGGTCCTCCGAGAGAAAGAAAGAGAGAAGGAGAAAATTAGAGAGAGCCAAGATTTTCAAAATTTCCATAAATGACAAGCATGGTCAAATAATAATCAGGAATAAATCTCAGTTGGCTTTTCATAGCCGATCATTAAGAGTTGAAAACAGCAGGTCTGGGACAGGTAGGGGTTCCATAACCGCAGGCAGAACAGTTGAAACTGGAATAGCAGCAAGGCCAGGCGGACTGGGGACAGCAAGGAGTCACCACGGCCGGTAGTCCCGACGTATGGTCCTAGGGCTCAGGTCCTCCGAGAGAAAGAAAGAGAGAAGGAGAAAATTAGAGAGAGCCAAGATTTTCAAAATGTTCATAAATGACAAGCATGGTCAAATAATAATCAGGAATAAATCTCAGTTGGCTTTTCATAGCCGATCATTAAGAGTTGAAAACAGCAGGTCTGGGACAGGTAGGGGTTCCGTAACCACAGGCAGAACAGTTGAAACTGGAATAGCAGCAAGGCCAGGCGGACTGGGGACAGCAAGGTGTCATCATGCCCGGTAGTCCTGACGTATGGTCCTAGGGCTCAGGTTCACAGAGAGAAAGAGAGAACGAGAGAATTAGAGAGAGCATACTTAAATTCACACAGGACACTGGATAAGACAGGAGAAGTACTCCAGGTAACCAACTGACCCTAGCCCCCCGACACAAACTACTGCAGCATAAATACTGGAGGCTGAGACAGGAGCGGTCAGGAGACACTGTGGCCCCATCCGAAGAAACCCCCGGACAGGGCCAAATAGGAAGGATATAACCCCACCCACTTTGCCAAAGCACAGCCCCCGCACCACTAGAGGGAAATCCTCAACCACCAACTTACAATCCTGAGACAAGGCCGAGTATAGCCCACAAAGGTCTCCACCACAGCACAAACCAAGGGGGGCGCCAACCCAGACAGGAAGATCACGTCAGTAACTCAACCCACTCAAGTGACGCACCCCTCCTAGGGACGGCATGAAAGAGCACCAGCAAGCCAGTGACTCAGCCCCTGTAACAGGGTTAGAGGCAGAGAATCCCAGTGGAGAGAGGGGAACCGGCCTGGCAGAGACAGCAAGGGCGGTTCGTTGCTCCAGAGCCTTTCCGTTCACCTTCACACTCCTGGGCCAGGCTACACTCAATCATATGACCTACTGAAGAGATAAGTCTTCAGTAAAGACTTAAAGGTTGAGACCGAGTCTGCGTCTCTCACATGGGTAGGCAGACTGTTCCATAAAAATGGAGATCTATAGGAGAAAGCCCTGCCTCCCGCTGTTTGCTTAGAAATTCTAGGGACAATTAGGAGGCCTGCGTCTTGTGACCGTAGCGTACGTATTGGTATGTACGGCAGGACCAACTCGGAAAGATAGGTAGGAGCAAGCCCATGTAACGCTTTATAGGTTAACAGTAAAACCTTGAAATCAGCCCTTGCCTTAACAGGAAGCCAGTGTAGGGAAGCTAGCACTGGAGTAATATGATCAAATTTCTTGGTTCTAGTCAGGATTCTAGCAGCCGTATTTAGCACTAACTGAAGTTTATTTAGTGCTTTATCCGGGTAGCCGGAAAGTAGAGCATTGCAGTAGTCTAACCTAGAAGTAACAAATGCATGGATTAATTTTTCTGCATCATTTTTGGACAGAAAATTTCTGATTTTTGCAATGTTACGTAGATGGAAAAAAGCTGTCCTTGAAACAGTCTTGATATGTTCGTCAAAAGAGAGATCAGGGTCAAGAGTAACGCCGAGGTCCTTCACAGTTTTATTTGAGACGACTTTACAACCATCAAGATGAATTGTCAGATTTAACAGAAGATCTCTTTGTTTCTTGGGACCTAGAACAAGCATCTCTGTTTTGTCCGAGTTTAAAAGTAGAAAGTTTTCAGCCATCCACTTCCTTATGTCTGAAACACAGGCTTCTAGCGAGGGCAATTTTGGGGCTTCACCATGTTTCATTGAAATGTACAGCTGTGTGTCATCCGCATAGCAGTGAAAGTTAACATTATGTTTTCGAATAACATCCCCAAGAGGTAAAATATATAGTGAAAACAATAGTGGTCCTAAAACGGAACCTTGAGGAACACCGAAATGTACAGTTGATTTGTCAGAGGACAGACCATTCACAGAGACAAACTGATATCTTTCCGACAGGTAAGATCTAAACCAGGCCAGAACTTGTCCGTGTAGACCAATTTGGGTTTCCAGTCTCTCCAAAAGAATGTGGTGATCGATGGTGTCAAAGGCAGCACTAAGGTCTAGTAGCACGAGGACAGATGCAGAGCCTCGGTCTGACGCCATTAAAAGGTCATTTACCACCTTCACAAGTGCAGTCTCAGTGCTATGATGGGGTCTAAAACCAGACTGAAGCATTTCGTATACATTATTTGTCTTCAGAAAGGCAGTGAGTTGCTGCGCAACAGCTTTTTCTAAAATCTTTGAGAGGAATGGAAGATTCGATATAGGCCGATAGTTTTTTATATTTTCCGGGTCAAGGTTTGGCTTTTTCAAGAGAGGCTTTATCACTGCCACTTTTAGTGAGTTTGGTACACATCCGGTGGATAGAGAGCTGTTTATTATGTTCAACATAGGAGGGCCAAGCACAGGAAGCAGCTCCTTCAGCAGTTTAGTAGGAATAGGATCCAGTATGCAGCTTGAAGGTTTAGAGGCCATGATTATTTTCATCATTGTGTCAAGAGATATAGTACTAAAACACTTAACACTTCTCTCCCGATCCCAGGCCCTCGCAGAGCTGTGCAGATCCAGGACAGCTAAGCCCTGGAGGAATACGCAGATTCAAAGAGGAGTCCGTAATTTGCTTTCTAATGGTCATGATCTTTTCCTCAAAGAAGTTCATGAATTTATTACTGCTGAAGTGAAAGCCATCCTCTCTTGGGGAATGCTGCTTTTTAGTTAGTTTCGCAACAGTATCAAAAAGAAATTTTGGATTGTTCTTATTTTCCTCGATTAAGTTGGAAAAGTAGGATGAGCGAGCAGCAGTGAGGGCTCTTCGGTACTGCACGGTACTGTCTTTCCAAGCTAGTCGGAAGACTTCCAGTTTGGTGTGGCGCCATTTCCGTTCCAATTTCCTGGAAGCTTGCTTCAAAGCTCGGGTATTTTCTGTATACCAGGGAGCTAGTTTCTTATGACAAATGTTTTTCGTTTTTAGGGGTGCAACTGCATCTAGGGTATTGCGCAAGGTTAAATTGAGTTCCTCAGTTAGGTGGTTAACTGATTTTTGTCCTCTGACGTCCTTGGGTAGGCAGAAGGAGTCTGGAAGGGCATCAAGGAATTTTTGTGTTGTCTGAGAATTTATAATTTATATTTATTTTGATGCTCCTTGGTTGGGGTCTGAGCAGATTATTTGTTGCGATTGCAAACGTAATAAAATGGTGGTCCGATAGTCCAGGATTATGTGGAAAAACATTAAGATCTACAACATTTATTCCATGGGACAAAACTAGGTCCAGAGTATGACTGTGGCAGTGAGTAGGTCCAGAGACATGTTGGACAAAACCCACTGAGTCGATAATGGCTCCGAAAGACTTTTGGAGTGGGTCTGTGGACTTCTCCATGTGAATATTAAAATCACCAAAAATTAGAATATGATCTGCTATGACTACAAGGTCTGATAGGAATTCAGGAAACTCAGAGAGGAACGCTGTATATGGCCCAGGAGGCCTGTAAACAGTAGCTATAAAAAGTGATTGAGTAGGCTGCATAGATTTCATGACTAGAAGCTCAAAAGACGAAAACGCCATTTTTTTTTTTGTAAATTGAAATTTGCTATCGTAAATGTTAGCAACACCTCCGCCTTTGCGGGATGCACGGGGGATATGGTCACTAGTGTAACCAGGAGGTGAGGCCTCATTTAACACAGTAAATTCATCAGGCTTAAGCCATGTTTCAGTCAGGCCAATCACATCAAGATTATGATCAGTGATTAGTTCATTGACTATGACTGCCTTTGAAGTGAGGGATCTAACATTAAGTAACCCTATTTTGAGATGTGAGGTATCACGATCTCTTTCAATGATGGCAGGAATGGAGGAGGTCTTTATCCTAATAAGATTGCTAAGGCGAACACCGCCATGTTTAGTTTTGCCCAACCTAGGTCGAGGCACAGACACAGTCTCAATGGGTATGGCTGAGCTGACTACACTGACTGTGCTATTGGCAGACTCCACTAAGCTGGCAGGTTGGCTAACAGCCTGCTGCCTGGCCTGCACCCTATTTCATTGTGGGGCTAGAGGAGTTAGAGCCCTGTCTATGTTGGTAGATAAGATGAGAGCACCCCTCCAGCTAGGATGGAGTCCGTCACTCCTCAGCAGGTCAGGCTTGGTCCTGTTTGTGGGTGAGTCCCAGAAAGAGGGCCAATTATCTACAAATTCTATCTTTTGGGAGGGGCAGAAAACAGTTTTCAACCAGCGATTGAGTGCTGAGACTCTGCTGTAGAGCTCGTCACTCCCCCTAACTGGGAGGGGGCCAGAGACAATTACTCGATGCCGACACATCTTTCTAGCTGATTTACACGCTGAAGCTATGTTGCACTTGGTGACCTCTGACTGTTTCATCCTAACATCGTTGGTGCCGACGTGGATAACAATATCTCTATACTCTCTACACTCGCCAGATTTAGCTTTAGCCAGCACCATCTTTAGATTAGCCTTAACGTCGGTAGCCCTGCCCCCTGGTAAACAGTGTATGATCGCTGGGTGATTCGCTTTAAGTCTAATACTGCGGGTAATGGAGTCGCCAATGACTAGGGTTTTCAATTTGTCAGAGCTAATGGTGGGAGCCTTCGGCGTCTCAGACCCCGTAACGGGAGGAGTAGAGACAAGAGAAGACTCAGACTCCGACTCGCTACATAATGGGGAGAACCGGTTGAAAGTTTCTGTCGGCTGAATGAGCGACACCGGTTGAGCATTCCAACAGCATTTCCCTCCAGAAGCCATGAGAAAGTTGTCCGGCTGCGGGGACTGTGCGGGGGGATTTATACTAACGTTACTATCTGTACTTACTGGTGGCACAGACGCTGTTTCTTCCTTTCCTACACTGAAATTACCCTTGCCTAACGATTGCGTCTGAAGCTGGGCTTGTAGCACAGCTATTCTCGCCGTAAGGCGATCGTTCTCCTGTATATTATGAGTACAGCGACTGCAATTAGAAGACATCATGTTAATGTTACTACTTAGCTTCGGCTGTTGAAGGTGTTGACGAACCATGTCCAGATAAAGCGTCCGGAGTGAAAAAGTTGAATGAGGGAAAAAAGTTGCGATGGAAAAAAACTAAAAATATAAACGGTAATTAAAAACAAAAACAAAACAAAAAAACGTAAAGTTGTCAGCTAGCAAAGTAAAGTTGGCAGCAAAACGCACAGCAACAAAACGCACAGCAACACGTCTGCAGATTTCTGAAATGAAAGTAGAGACGAAAGTATGAAAGTACTTGATGAAAACTTCAATCACCCTCCCAACCGTGAAGCATGGAGGTGGAAACATAATTCTTTGGGGATGCTTTTCTGCAAAGGGGACAGGACGACTGCACCGTATTGAGGGGAGGATGGATGGGGCCATGTATCGCGAGATCTTGGCCAAAAACCTCCTTCCCTCAGTAAGAGCATTGAAGATGGGTCGTGGCTGGATCTTCCAGCATGACAACGACCCGAAACACACAGCCAGGGCAACTAAGGAGTGGCTCCGTAAGAAGCATCTCAAGGTCCTGGAGTGGCCTAGCCAGTCTCCAGACCTGAACCCAATAGAAAATCTTTGGAGGGAGCTGAACGTCCGTATTGCCCACCGACAGCCCCGAAACCTGAAGGATCTGGAGAAGGTATGTATGGAGGAGTGGGCCAAAATCCCTGCTGCAGTGTGTGCAAACCTGGTCAATAACTACAGGAAACGTATGATCTTTGTAATTGCAAACAAAGGTTTCTGTACCAAATATTAAGTTCTGCTTTTCTGATGTATCAAATACTTATGTCATGCAATAAAATGCAAATTAATTACTTAAAAATCATACAATGTGATTTTCTGGATTTTTGTTTTAGATTCCGTCTCTCACAGTTGAAGTGTACCTATGATAAAAATTACAGACCTCTACATGCTTTGTAAGTAGGAAAACCTTCAAAATCGGCAGTGTATCAAATACTTGTTCTCCCCACTGTACATATGAGATGAGTACTGTAGGGTATGTAAACATAAAGTGGCATAGTTTAAAGTGGCTAGTGGTACATGTATTACATAAGATGGCAAGATGCAGTAGATGATATAGAGTACAGTATATACATATGAGATGGGTAATGTAGGGTATGTAAACATTATATTAAGTGGCATTGTTTAAAGTGGCTAGTGGTACATTTTTACATAATTTCCATCAATTCCCATTTTTAAAGTGGCTGGAGTTGAGTCAGTATGTTGGCAGCGGCCGCTAAATGTTAGTGGTGGCTGTTTAACAGTCTGATGGCCTTGAGATAGAAGCTGTTTTTCAGTCTCTCGGTCCCTGCTTTGATGCACCTGTACTGACCTCGCCTTCTGGATGATAGCGGGGTGAACAGGCAGTGGCTTGGGTGGTTGTTGTCCTTGATGATCTTTATGGCCTTCCTGTGACATCGGGTGGTGTAGGTGTCCTGGAGGGCAGGTAGTTTGCCCCCGGTGGTGCGTTCTGCAGACCTCACTACCCTCTGGAGAGCCTTACGGTTGTGGGCGGAGCAGTTGCCGTACCAGGCGGTGATACAGCCCGACAGGATGCTCTCGATTGTGCATCTGTAGAAGTTTGTGAGTGCTTTTGGTGACAAGCCGAATTTCTTCAGCCTCCTGAGGTTGAAGAGGCGCTGCTGCGCCTTCTTCACAACGCTGTCTGTGTGGGTGGACCAATTCAATTTGTCCGTGATGTGTACACCGAGGAACTTAAAACTTTCCACCTTCTCCACTACTGACCCGTCGATGTGGATAGGGGGGTGCTCCCTCTGCTGTTTCCTGAAGTCCACAATCATCTCCTTTGTTTTGTTGACGTTGAGTGTGAGGTTATTTTCCTGACACCACACTCCGAGGGCCCTCACCTCCTCCCTGTAGGCCGTCTCGTCGTTGTTGGTAATCAAGCCTACCACTGTAGTGTCATCCGCAAACTTGATGATTGAGTTGGAGGCGTGCATGGCCACGCAGTCGTGGGTGAACAGGGAGTACAGGAGAGGGCTCAGAACGCACCCTTGTGGGGCCCCAGTGTTGAGGATCAGCGGGGTGGAGATGTTGTTACCTACCCTCACCACCTGGGGGCGGCCCGTCAGGAAGTCCAGGACCCAGTTGCACAGGGCGGGGTCGAGACCCAGGGTCTCGAGCTTGATGACGAGTTTGGAGGGTACTATGGTGTTAAATGCTGAGCTGTAATCGATGAACAGCATTCTCACATGGGTATTCCTCTTGTCCAGATGGGTTAGGGCAGTGTGCAGTGTGGTTGCGATTGCGTCGTCTGTGGACCTATTGGGTCGGTAAGCAAATTGGAGTGGGTCTAGGGTGTCCGGTAGGGTGGAGGTGATATGGTCCTTGACTAGTCTCTCAAAGCACTTCATGATGACGGAAGTGAGTGCTACGGGGCGGTAGTCGTTTAGCTCAGTTACCTTAGCTTTCTTGGGAACAGGAACAATGGTGGCCCTCTTGAAGCATGTGGGAACAGCAGACTGGGATAAGGATTGATTGAATATGTCCGTAAACACACCAGCCAGCTGGTCTGCGCATGCTCTGAGGACGCGGCTGGGAATGCCGTCTGGGCCTGCAGCCTTGCGAGGGTTAACACGTTTAAATGTTTTACTCACCTCGGCTGCAGTGAAGGAGAGCCCGCAGGTTTTGGTAGGGGGCCGTGTCAGTGGCACTGTATTGTCCTCAAAGCGGGCAAAAAAGTTGTTTAGCCTGTCTGGGAGCAAGACATCCTGGTCCGCGACGGGGCTGGTTTTCTTTTTGTAATCCGTGATTGACTGTAGACCCTGCCACATACCTCTTGTGTCTGAGCTGTTGAATTGCGACTCGATTTTGTCTCTGTACTGGGACTTAGCCTGTTTGATTGCCTTGCGGAGAGAATAGCTACACTGTTTGTATTCGGTCATGCTTCCGGTCACCTTGCCCTGGTTAAAAGCAGTGGTTCGTGCTTTCAGTTTCACGCGAATGCTGCCGTCAATCCACGGTTTCTGGTTTGGGAATGTTTTAATCGTTGCTGTGGGTACGACATCGTCAATGCACTTCCTAATGAACTCGCTCACCGAATCAGCATATTCGTCAATATTGTTGTTGGACGCAATGCGGAACATATTCCAATCCGCGTGATCGAAGCAGTCTTGAAGCGTGGATTCAGATTGGTCGGACCAGCGTTGAACAGACCTGAGCGCGGGAGCTTGTTGTTTTAGTTTCTGTTTGTAGGCTGGAATCAACAAAATGGAGTCGTGGTCAGCTTTTCCGAAAGGGGGGCGGGGGAGGGCCTTATATGCGTCGCGGAAATTAGTATAACAATGATCTAGGGTTTTCCCAGCCCTGGTAGCACAATCGATATGCTGATAGAATTTAGGGAGTTTTGTTTTTAGATTAGCCTTGTTAAAATCCCCAGCTACGATGAATGCAGCCTCAGGGTGTGTGGTTTCCAGTTTACAAAGAGTCAGATAAAGTTCGTTCAGGGCCATCGATGTGTCTGCTTGGGGGGGAATATATACGGCTGTGATTATGATTGAAGAGAATTCCCTTGGTAGATAATGCGGTCGACATTTGATTGTGAGGAGTTCTAGATCAGGTGAACAGAATGACTTGAGTTCCTGTGTGTTGTTATGATGATCACACCACGTCTCGTTAATCATAAGGCATACCCCCCCGCCCCTCTTCTTACCAGAAAGATGTTTGTTTCTGTCGGCGCGATGCATGAAGAAACCAGCTGGCTGCACCGACTCCGTTAGCGTCTCTTGAGTTAGCCATGTTTCCGTGAAGCAGAGCACGTTGCAATCCCTGATGTCTCTCTGGAATGCTACCCGTGCTCGGATTTCATCAACCTTATTGTCAAGAGACTGGACATTGGCGAGTAGTATGCTAGGGAGTGGAGCGCGATGTGCCCGTCTCCGAAGCCTGACCACGAGACCGCCTCGTTTGCCCCTTTTACGGCGTCGCACAGGGTCGCCGGCTGGGATCAGATCCATTGTATTGGGTGGAAGGCAAAACACTGGATCCGTTTCGGGAAAGTCATATTCCTGGTAGGAACGATGATGAGTTGACGTTAATCGTATATTCAGTAGTTCCTCCCGACTGTATGTAATGAAACCTAAGATTACCTGGGGTACCGATGTAAGAAATAACACATAAAAAAGCAAAATACTGCATATTTTCCAAGGAACGCGAAGCGAGGCGGCCATCTCTTTCCGGCGCCGGATGTTGAACTCCCATTCAGCATTGTTCACATCCTCTTAAGCTTTAGCCCCACCAATCTCTTTTAAGGTTGATCCGAGCGTTCTGTACTAACAGCAGCAGTCAAGCACCCAAGATAACGTGCTAGCTACTTCCAGACACACATGAGAGAACAGCTGACTGAACATTACTCGCCCTAGCAGAGCTGGTTAGGCTGTTATGTTATCCAGGGCGTTGGTGACTGAAACTGTGCTGTCAGATTGTCCGTTCATAAATTCAGAGCGTTCCGCTCTCGGAGCAGTCAGAGTGCACACTGGACGCTCTGGCCGATGAGTAGGGTTGATCCGAACGCTCTGACCTCAGTCAAGCACCCAAGCTAACTGGCTAACATTGGCTCGCTACTTCCAGACACAACTGAGAGTACACCCCACTCTGACCATTTAACTCTTCCTAGCAGAGCTGGTTAGGCTGTTTTCATGTTATCTAGAGCATTGGTGTCTAACTGTGCTGCTGGCAACAATTTAATTACGTTTTTTTGCCTGTTTACGGACACTGGCCATATTAAAACGGGTGTTGAGCGTTCATAAATCCATCAGTTATTCTGCGCTCTGGCACACTCAGACGAGAGTAGATGGCCAGACTGAATTTACAATCGCACCCAAAATAGTTACTTGCCTGGTGAAGTCTTTTGTTAAGATATGTAGCTAGCTAAACAATGAACCATAATCCCAACTCATGACATTTACCACCCTGCACGAATCTGCATGTATCTAACCAATCAGGTTCAATGTTAGCTAGCTAACATTAGGCAATACCTAGGCAAGCAAATGGCTCTGAGATAAGAATAATATGATCATACCCATAACATTAGCTAACGAGCCAGCCTGCTAGCATTAACTAGCTAGCTAACAGTACACTTTAACGTTAAATGAAAAGACTATGTCAAAATTAGAAACATGCAATATCTGAAAATGTAGCTAGCTAAACTATCTTACCCGTGGTCTGAAATCGGAATAGATAGCCAGAGCAAATTTACCAGCTACCTATCAACAGTTGTTGCAGTAACATTCTATTGAAATGGATACTTGCGTAGTGGAGTCTTTTGTTAAAACATGTAGTTAGCTAGCTAAACAATGATCCATAATCCCAACTCATGACGTTACTACCCTTTTATGAATTTGCAGGTAGCTAACCAACCAGGATCAAAGTTAGCTAGCTAACATTAGGCTATAACTAGGCAAGCAAATGGTTCTAAGATACAAATAATAAGATCATACATGTTCCGTGAGCCAGCCAGCTAACGTTCGCTAGCTAAAAGTACACTTTAACTTGAAATTAAACCACTTTCTGTCAAAATTAGAAACGTGCAATATCTGAAAATGTAGTTAGCTAGACTATCATCATCGATGGACGCATCACCTGTCACGGATGTCTTAGTTTGAAGATGTAATCTGGAGACAGGTGTTTTCTCCATCTCTTTAGCCATCGTACTCAAATTCCACTGATTTCAAAACTCGTGCCTCCAGAAAGTGGAGAGCAACATTCATGCAGTTTTACTACGTGATCAAAAAATGTAAAAGCCACGTTAGACCGGATTACCTACACATACTGACCAGCTCAAATAGACAGAAGCGGGCTATATGGCAGACCAGTTCAAACTCATCACTCATTATCTCAGCCAATCACGGCTAGCGGGATGGTTGCTGACTTTTTCTAAACCAACTAGGCTCGTAATTTAACAACTTTATTCGTATTTACAGATGGCATACAAGTTTGTTATTAAGGCACATGAAAGTTCACATGTTCGAGAAGGCATTTCTGCCCAAAAAAACATTTTAATAAAAAATAAAAAAGTTTGCTCTCCTGTGAAGAGAAGAACATTTCTGATTCTCATATGATATCTGAATAAGACTGACTAACAAAATCAAATCGGGGCCCCCCGGCCAGTAATTCGACCATGACAAGTTAAGATAGCTGGCTGCTAAACTAACTTAGCAATCTAAAAAATGTTACCCTGACATGGACTAATTTACTGACTATCAGTGACTGACAAACTCAAAATAGCTGATATATTATCAAATTTCAAAATTGCATTTTGTGTATTCTACTATTTTGACAACAGTAAGTTGAGACCCCGACTGAGGTCCTAATTTTTTTAAATCAAATTTGGCACAAACTAAATCGTGTGACACAAAATGTGGCTAGAAGTTTGCAAATGTTTGCCACTAGTGGATCTGCCGAAAACCTTAGGCAACAATAATATTTATTGCCACTAGTGGAAAACAGGCCGTGTCAAGATTAACAGTTAATGCAGTTTTTTTATTCTTATCATGGAGTTCTGAACATGGAATTCCGAACTCATCACGCATCTACACCTACATTTAAATGTGTATACCGTGTCTGGATTCCCTTTCCCCGCTATATTTAAATGCCAGTATGCATTCTGCAAACAGTGGAATAGGCAGAATATGATAACACAAGAACTTGATGGCTGTAGCTAACTACTGTCGGTAACTAACCTCAATATCTATCCATCAAGATAGCTAGCAAAGCTAAAGGGGTTTCAAATGGGTTCGCATAACTCAATATTAGCTAGCTGGCTATCATTTACGAGGCCAATAAACAAGTTCTTCACACGTTATAACGGAAAGGTGCCTCTTACTCCAAAAACACACTTTTTCTGGAGACTTGTGGGCGAACTGCTGATAAAGAAACCAGACCGCAATGGAAGGTTGTCATTCTTCATAAATTCGCTTGTCAGTTATTTACTGTACATAACATAAAACAGATCATAAACAAGGTTATAATTAAAGTCAAAATCATGGCATGTATCCTTTCAAGTTGATGTTTTACATGTCCTCAAGCTCTGGAGGGCTGTGAAGGAAAATAGATCATGGTGAAAACAGGAAGGTGTTAGCTGAACATATTCGTATAGGAGGTATAGTGCAGAAACAGAATATTCATCTATGATAAAAAGTTGTGGTTTTATTTACATTGTCATCACCAGCTTTCTTGAACACTGACATTTTTTTTTATTTCACCTTTATTTAACCAGGTAGGCTAGTTGAGAACAAGTTCTCATTTGCAACTGCGACCTGGCCAAGATAAAGCATAGCAGTGTGAACAGACAACAACACAGAGTTACACATGGAGTAAACAATAAACAAGTCAATAACATAGTAGGGGAAAAAAGAAAAGAAAAGAGAATCTATATACAATGTGTGCAAAAGGCATGAGGAGGTAGGCAATAAATAGGCCATAGGAGCGAATAATTACAATTTAGCAGATTAACACTGGGGTGATAAATCATCAGATGATCATGTGCAAATAGAGATACTGGTGTGCAAAAGAGCAGAAAAGTAAATAAATGAAAACAGTATGGGGATGAGGTAGGTAAATTGGGTGGGCTATATACCGATGGACTATGTACAGCTGCAGCGATCGGTTAGCTGCTCAGATAGCAGATTTAAAGTTGTTGAGGGAGATAAAAGTCTCCAACTGGAAGGAAGGAAAGGCGGCCAAATGAGGTTTTGGCTTTAGGGATGATCAGTGAGATACACCTGCTGGAGCGCGTACTACGGGTGGGTGTTGCCATCGTGACCAGTGAACTGAGATAAGGCGGCGCTTTACCTAGCATAGCCTTGTAGATGACCTGGAGCTAGTGGGTCTGACGACGAACATGCAGCGAGAGCCCGCCGACTAGAGCATACAGGTCGCAGTGGTGGGTGGTATTAAGGTGCTTTAGTAACAAAACGGATGGCACTGTGATAAACTGCATCCAGTTTGCTGAGTAGAGTATTGGAAGCTATTTTGTAGATGACATCGCCGAAGCCGAGGATCGGTAGGATAGTCAGTTTTACTAGGGTACGTTTGGTGGCGTGAGTGAAGGAGGCTTTGTTGCGAAATAGAAAGCCGACTCTCGATTTGATTTTGGATTGGAGATGTTTGCAGTCTAGCCAGACACCTAGGTACTTATAGATGTCCACATATTCTAGGTCGGAACCATCCAGGGTGGTGATGCTAGTCGGGCGTGCGGGTGCAGGCAGCGACCGGTTGAAAAGCATGCATTTGGTTTTACTAGCGTTTAAGAGCAGTTGGAGGCCACGGAAGGAGTGCTGTATGGCATTGAAGCTCGTTTGGAGGTTAGATAGCACAGTGTCCAAGGAAGGGCCAGAAGTATACAGAATGGTGTCGTCTGCGTAGAGGTGGATCAGGGAATCGCCCGGAGCAAGAGCAACATCATTGATATATACAGAGAAAAGAGTCGGCCCGAGAATTGAACCCTGTGGTACCCCCATAGAGACTGCCAGAGGACCGGACAACATGCCCTCCGATTTACACACTGAACTCTGTCTGCGAAGTAGTTGGTGAACCAGGCAAGGCAGTCATTAGAAAAACCGAGGCTACTGAGTCTGCCGATAAGTCTGCATTACAACACTCTTCAAAAAATAGGTGCCAGCTAGAACCTAAAAGGTTTCTTTGGCTAACCCCATAGGATAACCCAGGCAGAACCGTTTTGGTTCCAGGTAGAACCCTTTTGGGTTCCATGTAAATCCCTTTCCACAGAAAGTTCTACATGGAACCCAAAAGGGTTTTTACCTGGTACCAAAAAGGGTTCTGCCTGGGATCAAAAATGGTTCTCCTATGGGGACAGCCAAATAACCCTTTTGGAGTGTATACACAACTGTAATCCCATCCCCTGACAGGAAAAGTGGAAGAGTTGCAGTATTGCACAATTATTGCATCGACACAATTACACTTCGCTCCTCACCAAAAACTTGTTTGGTGGAATCCTAAAATCTACCCGAGAATAGATCTTTAGGAATCTCCAGGTGGTGACCACGGCCCCTACACAAATGTGTATTCAAATAGTCATCCAGTCAAACCACAGATAGACATAGCCCCTACCAATTTACAATTCCTACTAATTCCTTATAGGGCATGGTTTAACCACTACACTCTGAGAATAATTATAGGACAGGAGCAATGTTCTGCCAGGAAATGGTGTGGGTGAGAAGTCGGCAGGTGGTGGTTAAAAGTGTTGGGCCAAAAACTTAAAGGTCTCTGGTTTGAATCCCTGAGCCGACCTTGGTGTAAAAAATCTGTTGATGTGCTCTTGAGCAAGGCACTTAACCATAGCCGCAGGATGATGTATGGAGGTTTTGAGAAAATGGCACTTCAGTGTTTTGGTACACCTATAGTCACCTACATGTACAGATTACCTCAACTAGCCTGTACCCCTGCACACTGACTTGGTACCGATGCCCCCTGTATATAGCCTCGTTATTGTTATTCTTATTGGGTTACTTTTTATTTTAGCCTACTTGGTAAATATGTTCTTCTTCTTGAACTGCACTGTTGGTTAAGGGCTTGTAAGTAAGCATTTCACGGTAAAGTCTACACTTGTTGTATTCGGCGCAGGTGGCAAATAAAGCTGGATTTGATTTGATTTGTATAGCACACTATTACTTCTACAGCTAATATAAGGACAGGACATTAGACAGGAGTAGAAACTAACGTGGGCATTGTTTAATGCGTTCCACAGGACAAAAAAAATCCAAGCATTGCAATGTAAGTAAAAAGGGGGGTGTTAGAGGTGCCATAAAGGGACAAACTAGAATATCAATACACAACATATTCCTCCCCCTTTACTTTTGATACCTCGTAAGGAACAAGTAAATATTCACTGTTTTTCATATTATTTTATTTTCAACATAACTGTTCTCTTTATGTAAATAAAGGAACTTTTCAGAATAACCTTTTCTGACCTAAGGAAAGAGGGTAGACTGCCTCATTTCCCAGACTTAACCCTGTGGTGTATTCTGCCCCAAAGTCGGAGGTTATTCTGAACTAAATATTCATCCTTTCATCTTTCAGGGGTCGTCTTTCTCTTGCAGGGTAATGACGACGTACAGGTGAGTCTACAGTCCCTTTGTCTCTGAGTCTGAGTGGTGATGGTGTATGCCCAGAATGGGGTGTAACAGTACCCTGAGTAGGCACTCTGGCTGTTTCAGGTGAGTCAAGTGCACTTTCCACATTTGTAGGTTGCTGCTGTGGATGTTCAGGTGATGGTTCGTTGTCATGGTAGGTCTCCAGTAGCTGATCTTGGTTTGTCACTTGACATGAGTCACCTCTGAGTTTGGTTCCTGGCAACATTTGATCCACATGTATCCTCCAGATTATGTTCTCCGGTGTGTGAACTGTGTAGGACCCAGGCCCTGTTTGTGCGACCACTGTTGCTGGTACTCACTTTGAACTTTTGTAGTAGCTCCGAGCAAGAACTCTCTCTCCAGCTCTGAAGCTTCTGTCTTTTGTCTCTCCACCTGTGCTCTCTGTTGTGTCTGTACAACCTGTTTAGTCTTTGGAGGTCTCAGGACATCAAGTCGCGTGCGAAGCGGTCTTTTCATCATGGCTGACACGGGTGCCACTTTGGTTGTAGCATGGGGGGTGTTTCTGTAGGTCAACAAGAAGGTGTTTAGGCACCGATTGAGGGACCTGTTGCCTTGTGATGATTTTAAAGCTTGCTTCATCGTCTGAATAAATCTTTCAGCGAGGCCGTTCGTTGCAGGGTGATACGGCGCTGACTTGATGTGCTGAATTCCATTTGCTTCCATGAGTGACCGGAACTCTTCAGACACCAGTTGGGGACCGTTATCACTAACGAGTTACGTTGGCAATCCGAAGCGACTGAAGATTGACCGTAGCGCTTCGATGGTTCTCTCTGCTGAAGAGCTCTTCATCACTGTGACCTCAGGCCATTTGCTGTGAGAGTCAACTATGACTAAGAACATACCAGTGGGCCTGCATAGACTAAATGGCCTCGCTGCCAAGTCTCCTCTGGGAAGTCTCATGGGTGTAGTGGCGCTAGCTGAGGCATGTTAGCTAATAGCTAACATGGACTGTTAGCTAATAGGTCCATCGGCCAATTTCTCGTGCCACTATTTCTATTTTGCCAATCGGACTGGGCCCCTTTAACCACACAAAGCCCTGCTTATCCATCAAGACTGGACTACTGACGTAATCTGACCGAGGGTTTTTGTTCCCCAACAGGCCCCTTCGTCGCGACGTCCCCTGAATGCCCATCTGCTAGCCTGCTAGCCGTGGCCAACTAGCTGTCGAGAGCATATTGGACTGTTAGCTGAATAGATCCATTTGCCAATTGGACTGGACCCCTCTGCTACACGGAACCCTACTAATCCATCACGACTGGTCTATTGACGGAACCGCACGAGGAGGCTAAAACAGACTTCCCTCCGTCGTGACGTCCCTCTAAGGCCCTTTCTGCTAGCTTGCTAGCCCTGGCCTGCTAGCTGTCTGAATCGCCGTGTCTCCAGCCAGCCCAACCATTCACTGGACCCTTATGATCACTCGGCTATGCATGCCTCTCCCTAATGTCAATATGCCTTGTCCTTTACTGTTCTGGTTAGTGATTGTTTTATTTCACTGTAGCGCCTCTAGCCCTGCTCAATATGCCTTAACCAACCATTTTAGTTCCACCTCCCACATATGCGATGACATCACCTAGTTTAAATGTTTCTAGAGACAATATCTCTCTCATCATCACTCAATGCATAGGTCTACCTCCAATGTACTCACATCCTACCATACCTTTGTCTGTACATTCATTATGCCTTGAATCTATTCTATCGTACCCAGAAATCTGCTTCTTTTACTCTCTGTTCCGAACATACTAGACGACCAGTTCTTATAGCCTTTAGCCGTACCCTTATCGTACTCCTCCTCTGTTCCTCTGGGGATGTAGAGTTTAATCCAGGACCTGCAGTGCCTAGCTCTACTCCTATTCCTCAGGTTCTCTCATTTGTTGACTTCTGTAACTGTAATAGCCTTGGTTTCATGCATGTTAACATTAGAAGCCTACTCCCTAAGTTTATTTTATTCACTGCTTTAGCACACTCTGCCAACCCGGATGTCTGAACCGTGTCTGAGTCCTGGCTTAGGAAGACCACCAAAAACCCTAAAATGTTCATCCCTAACTATAACATTTTCCGCCAAGATAGAACTGCCAAAGGGGACGGAGTTGCAATCTACTGCAGAGATAGCCTACAGAGTTCTGTCTTCCTATCCAGGTCTGTACCCAAACAATTCGTGCCTCTACTTTTAAAAATCCACCTTTCCAGAAACAAGTCTCTCACCGTTGCCGCTTGCTATAGACCACCCTCTGCCCCCAGCTGTGCCCTGGTCTCCATATGTGAATTGATTGCCCCCCATCTATCTTCAGAGCTCGTGCTGCTAGGTGACCTAAACTGGGACATGCTTAACACCCCGACCATCCTACAATCTAAGCTTGATGTCCTCAATCTCACACAAATTATCATGGAACCTACCAGGTACAACCCCGAATCCGTAAACATGGGCACCCTCATAGATATCATCCTAACCAACCTGCCCTCTAAATACACCTCTGCTGTTTTCAACCAATATCTCAGCGATCACTGCCTAATTGCCTGCATCCGTAATGGGTCTGCGGTCAAACGACCACCCCTCATCACTGTCAAACGCTCCCTAAAACACTTCAGCGAGCAGGCCTTTCTAATCGACCTGGACGGGGCATCCTGGAATGATATTGACCTCATCACTTCAGTAGAGGATGCCTGGTTATTCTTTAAAAGTGCCTTCCTCACCATCTTAAATAAATCTTCAAAAACAATTTGAACCAGGAACAGATATGGCCCGTGGTTCACTCCAGACCTGACTGCCATTGATCAGCACAAAAACATCCTGTGGCGTGCTGCATTAGCATCAAATAGCCCCCTCTGATATGCAACTTTTCAGGGAAGTTAGGAACCAATATACACAGGCAGTTAGGAAAGCTAAGGCTAGCTTTTTCAAACAGAAATTTGCATCCTGTAGCACAAACTCAAAAAAGTTCTGGGACACTGTAAAGTCCATGGAGAATAAGAGCACCTCCTCCCAGCTGCCCACTGCATTGAGGGTAGGAAACACTGTCACCACCGATAAATCCACTATAATTGAGAATTTCAATAAGCTTTTTTTCCACGGCTGGCCATGCTTTCCACCTGGCTACCCGTACCCCGGTCAACTGCCCGGCACCCCTCACAACAACTCGCCCAAGCCTCCCCCATTTCTCCTTCACCCAAATCCAGATAGCTGATGTTCTGAAAGAGCTGCAAAATCTGGACCCCTAAAAATCAGCCGGGCTAGACAATCTGGACCCTCTCTTTCTAAAATGATCTGCCGAAATTGTAGCAACCCCTATTACTAGCCTGTTCAACCTCTATTTCGTATCGTCTGAGATTCCCAAAGATTGGAAAGCTGCTGCGATCATCCCCCTCTTCAAAGGGGGAGACACACTAGACCCAAACTGCTACAGACCTATATCTAACCTACCCTGCCTTTCTAAGGTCTTCGAAAGCCAAGTTAAACAGATAACTGACCATTTCGAATCCCACCATACCGTCTCCGCTATGCAATCTGGTTTCCGAGCTGGTCATGGGTGCACCTCAGCCACGCTCAAGGTACTAAACGATATCATAACCGCCATCGTTAAGAGACATTACTGTGCCGCCGTATTCATCGACCTGGCCAAGGCTTTTGACTCCGTCAATCACCACATTCTTATCGGCAGACTAAACAGCCTTGGTTTCTCAAATGACTGCCTCGCCTGGTTCACCAACTACTTCTCTGAAAGGGTTCAGTGTGTCAAATCGGAAGGCCTGTTGTCTGGACCTGTTGCAGTCTCTATGGGGGTGCCACAGGGTTCAATTCTCGGCCCGACTCTCTTATGTTTACATCAATGATGTCATTCTTGCTGCTGGTGATTCTCTGATCCACCTCTACGCAGACGACACCATTCTGTAAACTTCTGGCCCTTCTTTGGACAATGTGTTAACTAACCTCCAGACGAGCTTCAATGCCATTACAAGTCTCCTTCCGTGGCCTCCAACTGCTCTTAAATGCAAGTAAAACTAAATGCATGCTCTTCAACCGATCGCTGCCTGCACCTGCCCGCCCATCCAGCATCACTCCTCTGAACGGTTCTGACTTAAAATATGTGGACAGCTATAAATACCTAGGTGTCTGGTTAGACTGTAAACTCTCCTTCCAGACTCACATCAAGCATCTCCAATCCAAAATTATATCTAGAACTGGCTTCCTATTTCGCAACAAAGCCTCCTTCACTTATGCTGCCAAACATACCCTCGTAAAACTGACCATCCTATCGATCCTCGACAATGTCTTTTACAAAATAGCCTCCAACACTCTACTCATCAAATTGGATGCAGTCTATCACAGTGCCATCCGTTTTGTCACCAAAGCCCAATATACTACCCACCATTGCGACCTGTACGCTCCAGTTGGCTGGCCCTCACTTTATACTTATCGTCAAACCCACTGGCTCCAGGTCATCTACAAGTATCTGCTAGTTATAGTCCCGCCTTATCTCAGCTCACTGGTCACCATAGCAGCACCCACCCGTAGCACGCACTCCAGCAGGTATGTCTCACTAGTCACCCCCAAAGCCAATTCCTCCTTTCCTTCCAGTTCTCTGCTGCCAATGACTGGAACGAACTGCAAAAATCACTGAAGCTGGAGACTCATATCTCCCTCACTAGATTTAAGCACCAGCTGTCAGAGCAGCTCACAGATCACTGCACTTGTACATAGCCCATCTGTAAACAGCCCATCCAACAGCCTCATCCCCATACTGTATTTATTTATTTATCTTGCTCCTTTGCACCCCAGTATCTCTACTTGCACATCAATCACTCCAGTGTTTAATTGGTATATTGTAATTACTTCGCCACCCTGGCCTATTTATTGCCTTGCCTCATTTGCACACACTGTATATAGATTTTTTTCTACCGTATTATTGACTGTATGTTTGTTTATTCCATGTGTAACTCTGTGTTGGTGTATGTGTCGAACTGCTTTGCTTTTTTCTTGGCCAGGTCGCAGTTGTAAATGAGAACTTGTTCTCAACTATTCTACCTGGTTAAATAAAGGTTAAATAAAAAAAATCATCTTTTGACATGCGGAACCTGACTTGGCCTCGTCTTCGATAGCTGCGTCCAAACCTGGACACCAAAAGTAGCTGCGTGCAATCTCCTTCCACCTTGCCACAGTGCCCAGAATGGAGTTCTTAAAGCTACTGCCTTCTCAGTGGCGGCGGTATGATGACTTGAAAGCCCCATAGCAAGCATCCAGACTGAACTGTGAGCTAATTTCTCCTCACTTGGTAAGGTTTTAGACTAGTCAGGATTGGGGTAAAGATGAACGGTGCAAAACACAGAGAGATCCTTGATGAAAACCTGCTCCAGAGCGCTCAGGACCTCAGACTGGGGCAAAGGTTCACCTTCCAACAGGACAATGACCCTAAGCACATAGCCAAGACAACGCAGGAGTGGCTTTGGGACAAGTCTCTGAATGTCTTTGAGTGGCCCGGCCGGAGCCGAAACTTGAACCCGATCTAATATCTCTGGAGAGACCTTTAAATATCTGTGCTCCAAAGCTCCCCATCCAACTTGACAGAGTATGAGAGGATCTGCAGAGAAGAATGGGAGAAACTCCTCAAATACAGGTGTGCCAAGCTTGGGGAAAAAAGTCTGAAAAAAACAACAAAAAACAATAGATCATATTAATAGAAATAATAACAGCACAATATTATAAACTCATGCTCATATTTAGAAAGTCCTAGCAAGGCTATAGGCATGTCAGCCCAGCCTGCTCATTTCAGTGGATCTATTTAAGAGAAAACTACCGATATATATCGCAAGACCAGTTCTTTATGTCGATTACATGCAAGACATATGTCATGTAGTCCTCATTATATCCTGTTTTATTCCGACAATAAAGTAAGGAGGAAGAAGGAGAAAAGATTCTAACGATTGTCGGAGAGGTGTGGCACAGCAGACCTTTTACCACGGGTATGACAAAGCATTTATTTTTTACTGCTCTAATTACATTGGTGACCAGTTTATAATAGCAATAAGGCACCTTAGGGGTTTGTGGTATATTGCCAACACACCACGGCCCGTATCCAGGCACTTCGCGTTGTGTCACGTTTAAGAACAGCCCCTCGGGCCTCACTGTTTAAATATGTAATATACAGTACCAGTCAAAAGTTTGGACACACCTACTCATTCAAGGGTTTTTCTTTATTTTTACTATTTTCTACATTGTAGAATAATAGTGAAGACCTCAAAACTACGAAATAACACATATGGAATCATGTAGGAAGCAAAAAAGTGTTAAACAAATCAAACTATTTTTTATATTTGAGATTCTTCAAAGTAGCCACCCTTTGACTTGATGACAGCTTTGCACACCCTTGGAATTCTCTCAACCAGCTTCACGAGGAATGCTTTTCAAACAGTCTTGAAGGAGTTCCCACATATACTGAGCACTTGTTGGCTGCTTTTCCTTCACTCTGCGGACCCACTCATCCCAAACCATCTCAACTGGGTTGAGGTCGGGTGATTGTGGAGCCCAGGTCATCTGATGCAGCACTCCATCACTCTCCTTCTTGGTCAAATAGACCTTACACAGCCTGGAGGTGTGTTGGGTCATTGTCCTGTTGAAAAACAAAATGATAGTCCCACTTAGCGCAACCCAGATGGGATGGAGTATTGCCGCAGAATGCTGTGGGAGCCATGCTGGTTAAGAATGCTTTGAATTCTAAATAAATCACTGACAATGTCACCAGCAAAGCAACCCCCACACCTCACCCCTCACACCTCCATGCTTCATGGTGGGAACCACACAGATCATCAGGTCACCTACTCTGTGTCTCACAAAGACACGTGGTTGGAACCAAAACTCTCAAATTTGGACTCATCAGACCAAAGGACAGATTTCCACTGGTCTAATATCCATTTCTCATGTTTCTTGGTCAAAACAAGTCTCTTCTTCGTATTGGTGTCCTTTAGTAGTGGTTTCTTTGCTGCAATTTCACCATGAAGGCCTGAATCACACAGTCTCCTCTGAACAGTTGATCTTGAGATGTGTCTGTTACTTGAACTCTGTGAAGCATTTATTTGGGCTGCAATTTCAAATAAAATATTTGGGCTGGGAACTAATGAACTTATCCTCTGCTGCGGGGTTAACTCTGGGTCTTCCTTTCCTCTGGCAGTCCTCATGAGAGCCAGTATCAGTATAGCGCTTGATATCTTGAAATTTTCCGGATTGACTGGCCTTCATGTCTAAAGTAATGATGGACTGTCATTTCTCTTTGCTTAGTTGAGCTAATCTTGCCATAATATGGTCATGGTCTTTTACCAAATAGGGCTATCTTCTGCATACCACCCCTACTTTGTCACAACACAACTAATTGGCTGAAACGCATTAAGGAGGAAAGAAATTCCACATGTTAACTTTTAACAAAGGCACACCTGTCAATTGAAATGCAATTTTTGGGCATCCGTAAAGTAGCTATCTAGCTATATAAACCACGATTTGTTTAACACTTTTTTGGCTACTACATGATTCCATATGTGTTATTTCATAGTTTGATGTCTTCAGTAAGCACACAGCCAATACAACGCAGGAGTGGCTTCGGGACAAGTCTCAATGTCCTTGAGTGGCCCAGCCAGAGGCCGGACTTGAACCCGATTGAACATCCCTGGAGAGACCTGAAATTAGCTGTCCAGCGATGCTCCCCATCCAACCTGACAGAGCTTGAGAGGATCTGCAGAGAAGAATGGGAGAAAGCAGTTGTGCCAAGCTTGTAGCGTAATATCCAAGAAGACTCGAGGCTGTAATTGCTGCCAAAGGTGCTTCAACAAAGTACTGAGTAAAGGGTCTGAATACTAATGTAAATATGATATTTCAGTTTTGTATTTTTTTGTCAAATTTGCTAACATTTCTAAAAACCAGTTTGTGCTTAGTCATTCTGGGGTGTAAATTGATGAGGGGAAAAACGATGTAATCAATTTTAGAATAAGGCTGTAACGTAACAAAATGTGGAAAAAGTCAAGGGGTCTGAATACTTTCCGAATGCACTGTATTTTTGGTCATGTGGTGTATCTCCGCAAAACACCCTTTTATAATTTCCATGTGCCATATATGTTTCAACTGTGCTGTGATGTTTCACATAAATTCTGAACCTTTCTAATCGCATTATATCTACAGATTGTAAGTTAAAGATAAATATTTTTACTAAAAGTATTATTATATTGTTGATTGATTGAATGAGTCTTTCCAAATCTCCCAACAGTGCTATTTGTAGGGTCATTTTAGATAAATGTTAATTTTTCAACCATTCCTGAACCTGTGACCAGAAAAAACTACATAGTGGCAATACCACAATGAGTGATTTAACGATTCTGTCTCTTCGTAGAAAAATCTGCAGAGCTGAGATGGTACATAATTATCTATGTGGCAGGAATTTTGTATAACTTGAGTCGTCAGCATACACTTTTGTTTTTAAGCCCTGGATTTCTAGCCCCTCTATATTGTTGTTGAATGTGATTTTAATAGCTTACATTTCGATGGCCATAATAAAAACATATGCTGATAGCGACCTTTTTTTTTTTTACTCCTCTTGACAGTTTAATACTTTCTGAGAAGTGTTCATTAAGTTATAGTGAAAGCAAACCTTCTTGCTGAGTACCTGATAGTTTAAAATTGTTATAGAGAGGTTAAAACATGCTAATAGTGGATCTTTGAAAAAAAGGTTTTATATACCTCAACTGGTATGCCATTCATTTTGCTTCCTCTTTCAAAATATAATTTGGTGCATCATGGATGACTCCGTCATTTGAATCAAGTTTCTGTGAATTATTATTGGTAGCATTTCTATGTTTAAGATTCACCATTTTCTATTCATTTATTTTTATAATATATTATACTTGATCGTTCCCGAATAAGTTCCTCTAACTTATTCTGTGTACAGTTTTTATTGCTATCCATCTGTACTGTTATTTCCCCTCTTTATTTTGTTAATATGAACTATTTTGATCTGAATTGTTTGTTTTAATTAAACAAATTATGTTAGCCTTTATTTAACTAGGTGAGTATTGAATTGCATGACCTCTGAAGGCACATTTAAAAGTGTCCCATACAATAAGGGAATCTGCTCTACCTACAGTATGTTACGTAGGAAAAAGTCATTTATAAAATCCTTTGTCTTGGTTAAAAACAGTTTGTCATTCAGGAGCCTTTTATTACATGAATAAATATCCTCACCCATGTGGAAATTCTGTAAGAGTGATGTGGATGCCAATTATTTGATGGTCCGACCGCATTCTGTCCCCTATCAAAACGTGTTTTACTTTTGGTACCAGGAGGAGAAGGAGTACAAGAAAGTAATCAATGTACTGTATATATCACTAGGTCTGGATTTTTAAGCTTCCATATATCCACTAGTTGTAATGTGTCCATGACATTCATAATTTCATCTTGGTGATAGTTTCTAGTGTGACTTCCTTTTATACCTATATTATTATAATCTCCCACCATAATAGTCATTTGTTGCTTGTGAGCTCGATAGATTAGTATATATATTTTCGAAGCAGTGTGGATCATCATTATTTGGATCATATAGATTAATTAGCCAAATCTGTTTATAGTCCAATAGCATATTTAAGAGGATCCACCTTCCTTGCGGATCTGTTTGGACAGTTTGCCCATTCGGATCAAAATTGTTTTTGAGTTTCTTTGCCCATGACAGAAATATATTTCTTCGTCCCAGGCCTTTTTCCACTCAACCTCATCTGTAATTGCAGGGTGAGTTTCCTGTAAACAATAAATGTTATATTTCTTCTCTTTTACCCAGGTAAAGACTGATTGTCTTTTTATAATCTGCTAAACCGATACAATTATAACTACTGTAGCTATACTTATTTCACTACTTACCATAATGAGTTTCAATTATGCTTCCCGTAATATATGCCTGTAAACTTACTACTGACAAGTACCATGATGATCAAGCTGGTAGACACCCTGAATGTATCCATACTTACCAATACTACCAGAATCAATGTCTGACATCTATCCATGTAGCTGTACCTTAATATATGCACTACTAAGCATACTGTAGCTGCAACTTAGTAACTCTCCAATTGTATTGCAATATCTCTCCCGTCAGAGCCTCCCACATCCCAAATGGGGGTGTTGTCCCTGATACTATCATACCACTCACGTACCCGTAACATGCCTTTAGCATCCTAAAGCACACCTTCAACCATCAATTGGCGTGGCCCGAGTAAGAAATTGGGACTGTCCCAAAAAGCTTTTTCAATGCTGCCACCCCTCAAACATAAGCCCATGGCCTATAAGCCTATGGCATGACCATGAGAGGAGTATCGTTTTTTGGAATTAGCTACAAAACATAACAAAACAAATGGAATATATACAGTGGGGAGAACAAGTATTTGATACACTGCCGATTTTGCAGGTTTTACTACTTACAAAGCATGTAGAGGTCTGTAATTTTTATCATAGGTACACTTCAACTGTGAGAGACGGAATCTAAAACAAAAATCCAGAAAATCACATTGTATGATTTTTAAGTAATTAATTTGCATTTTATTGCATGACATAAGTATTTGATACATCAGAAAAGCAGAACTTCATATTTGGTACAGAAACCTTGGTTTGCAATTACAGAGATCATACGTTTCCTGTAGTTCTTGACTAGGTTTGCACACACTGCAGCAGGGATTTTGGCCCACTCCTCCCTACAGATCTTCTCCAGATCCTTCAGGTTTCGGGGCTGTCGCTGGGCAATACGGACGTTCAGCTCCCTCCAAAGATTTTCTATTGGGTTCAGGTCTGGAGACTGGCTAGGCCACTCCAGGACCTTGAGATGCTTCTTACGGAGCCACTCCTTAGTTGCCATGGCTGTGTGCTTCGTGTCGTTGTCATGCTGGAAGACCCAGCCACGACCCATCTTCAATGCTCTTACTGAGGGAAGGAGGTTGTTGGCCAAGATCTCGCGATACATGGCCCCATCCATCCTCCCCTCAATACGGTGCAGTCGTCCTGTCCCCTTTGCAGAAAAGCATCCCCAGAGAATGATGTTTCTACCTCCATGCTTCACGGTTGGGATGGTGTTCTTGGGGTTGTACTCATCCTTCTTCTTCCTCCAAACAGGGCGAGTGGAGTTTAGACCAAAAAGCTCTATTTTTGTCTCATCAGACCACATGATCTTCTCCCATTCCTCCTCTGGATCATCCAGATGGTCATTGGCAAACTTCAGACGGGCCTGGACATGCGCTGGTTTGAGCAGGGGGACCTTGCATGCGCTGCAGGATTTTAATCCATGACGGCGTAGTGTGTTACTAATGGTTTTCTTTGAGACTGTGGTCCCAGCTCTCTTCAGGTCATTGACCAGGTCCTGCCGTGTAGTTCTGGGCTGATCCCTCACCTTCCTCAATCATTGATGCCCCACGAGGTGAGATCTTGCATGGAGCCCCAGACCGAGGGTGATTGACTGTCATCTTCAACTTCTTCCATTTTCTAATAATTGCGCCAACAGTTGTTGCCTTCTCACCAAGCTGCTTGCCTATTGTCCTGTAGCCCATCCCAGCCTTGTGCAGGTCTACAATTTTACCCCTGATGTCCTTACACAGCTCTCTGGTCTTGGCCATTGTGGAGAGGTTGGAGTCTGTTTGATTGAGTGTGTGGACAGGTGTCTTTTATACAGGTAACGAGTTCAAACAGGTGCAGTTAATACAGGTAATGAGTGGAGAACAGGAGGGCTTCTTAAAGAAAAACTAACAGGTCTGTGAGAGCCGGAATTCTTACTGGTTGGTAGGTGATCAAATACTTATGTCATGCAATAAAATGCAAATTAATTACTTAAAAATCATACAATGTGATTTTCTGGATTTTTGTTTTAGATTCCGTCTCTCACAGTTGAAGTGTACCTATGATAAAAATTACAGACCTCTACATGCTTTGTAAGTAGGAAAACCTGCAAAATCAGCAGTGTATCAAATACTTGTTCTCCCCACTGTATATATTTTTTTAAATCAATCAATAGATAAATAAATCAATTAGATAGTACTGAGGACAACAAGATAACCATATATCAGCAAAAAGTGGAACATAATACTAATGACAATAACTAATTGTATCAATAGTGATAATCATACTAACAATATTAGCCATTAAAGAAAGTACAACAGTACTCACCTTCCCAATATTCAACAACATCCAATTATGGTTTTCACCAATTACAGCAATTTCAATAATAATAATAGCAATAATGATAACAAACATATCACCATTACTGCTGTTGGATCAATTCCAATACTGACAATGACAATGACCATCATAGACACCAAGATCCTACCAATTATTCCATTGTGATCTTCGCCAATTAGTAATAATAACAATATTTATAATAATGATACAAATATTGGTATTAATCAGAAACACTATCATATTAATAGCTACAAAAACAGTAATAAATTGTAAAAATAATATAATAATAATAACAACAATCCAATCATCATCGGATTTTTTTGTTGTTGCAAAAACAGTCATGTGCAAATATCCATAACCAGCGGCTCATTATCGGCTCACTTCGCAAGTTGCCAATTGTCAAATTCAACAAAAGAAAGGCATGTCCGGGCCATTTCGTTCAGCTCATTAGATCCGTTTGCAAAAATGTTTCTAAGTTCAGTCAAACATTAGGCTCACTTATTCCCATTCCTACAATCCCAATAGAAGAAAGGAATTTGGTAACTTCTTTAGATCAGAATTTCAGTAAAACAAGATTTGTTTATTTTTAAACAACAAGAACAGTTCTTAAATTACTCACACATTTCCAATTTGGCAGAAAATAAATATAAATGAAAAAGTCCACATGTTATCCTTCTTATATTCTAGCATTACAAATATACATTTGAAGAACCTGCAATAATTGATGATGGGAATCTGATTTACACATCACAAAACCCTTGAAAAGAATACATAATCCTAATTTTCATATTGCACTTGACCCTAAAGGACAAATAGCACTGTATACAGATCTGGTAATTATAGTGATTGTTATATACAGTACCAGTCAAAAGTTTGGACACGCCTACTCATTCAAGGGTTTTTCTTTATTTTTACTATTCTACACATTGTAGAATAATAATGAAGACATCAAGACTGTGAAATAACACATATGGAATCATGTAGTAATCAAAAAAGTGTTAAAAAAATCAAAATATAAAGTTGAGTTTTGAGAATCTTCAAAGTAGCCACCCTTTCTCAACATCAACTGTTCAGAGGAGAATGCGTGAATCAGGCCTTCATGGTCACTTTGCTGCAAAGAAACCACTACTAAAGGACACCGATAATAAGAGACTTGCTTGGGCCAAGAAACACCAGCAATGGACATTAGACTGGTGGAAATCTGTCCTTTGATCTGATGAGTCCAAATTTGAGATTTTTGGTTGCAACTGCCATGTCTTTGTGAGACACAGAGTAGCTGAACAGATGATCTCCTCATGCGTGGTTTCCATCGTAAAGCATGGAGGAGGTGTGATGATGCTTTGCTCGTGACACGGTTTGAGATTCATTTAGAATTCAAGACACACTTAACCCAGCATGGCTACCACAGCATTTTGCAGCGATACACAATCCCATCTGGTTTGCGCTTAGTGGGACTATCATTTGTGTTTCAACAGGACAATGACCCAAAACACACCTCCAGGCTATAAATACCAACAGATATATGTTACTTTATCTCCAGTAACAGCATATTCGGGAATAGTACTATCTCATCTCCACATACATGATAGCGTTATACCATTTAAACTCCACTGATGAGACATGTTATCCTTATCTCTAACGAGACATGTGACCCTCTGAGACATGTTATCCTCGTTACTAAGGAGACATGTTATCCTCAGACAGTGGTCACCAACCATTTCTGAGTCAAGATCCCTTTCTGACTCAAAATGCATGCCGAGATCTACCGCTCTTATTTTTTATGAACATGACTTAAAAAATGTAAGCCTATGCAACATTAACCAATTAAAAACAGTACTGTATCAATGAGATTTGTGCAGTAAGCTATAGGCCCAATACATTATCATCGCATCCTGGCTTTGCTTGAATTTACCTTCCAATGCATTGTTGTTCAGATATGTATATTTAAAAATTTGAGGTAGGCTATATGATCACACCGGTAATAGATCCATTGTTGTATTACTTGTGAGGCACAGCTGAGTGAGCAGACATTTAAATAATTTGCTTTTTATTTTACTGGGCTGATGGTGCCTTCATCTGATGGTCAGTCTCAGAGGAGGGAGAGAGCAGCAGACTGAGGGTCCGTCTCTCAACATCCCTCCTCTCTCCCTTTCCTCCACTGACACTGACCAAAAAGGGACATGTCTTCCAGCTGATGGTGAAACGAACTCAAGTCGCACCGCATTATTTCTGCCTCACGCACAAATTCATGTTGTTACTCCTATGAACAGAGAAAGTTAAATATTCCTCGATATTAAAAAAGACCCAATACGCTAATAATAACAACAACGCAAGCCTATAGATACACTTTCCTACTCATTCATTACTGCTGCAGTGCTTGTTGTAGCACTGAGTGGAAATAGGAAGAACGGGCATTTGATGTCTTATAAAAGCGTTGAATACTAAGTGTTGACAGTGCTGAGTAAGAACTTAAACATGAACTCAGTCATAAAAACAGCCGCTCTTTGCTGTATTCGTTGACAGTCTCTCTCTAATCATGGTTTTAAACGTTTTGAAATCTCACAGTATCAATTTTGCCGTAACTTTCTTTTATGCCTGCTACGCTACTGCAGACTCCGTCATCTGAGCAATCTGATTGGCCTGCTGTAGCATAGTGCACTTGATTTCCTCTCCAGGCCCACCGGGAAGGCAGAGTTTGTACTTTCAGACACATTAAATGGCAACAGTTTGCCTACCCCGGCGCGCAGGGCAGCTGAATTGGCTGCACCTACCACCAACAGCCCGAGACCCCCCCCCCCCCCAAAAAAAAATAGGAACACAAGGCTTTATCGTTGGGTTTTTTACAGAAATGTTTGGCGATCGACTAGAAGTGACTTGGAGATCGACTGGTTGGTGACCACTGCTCTGAGACATGTTACCCTCAGATGAGATCCTGAGACATTATGTTTTCCTCTATCTGTAGATCCGATGGGCGGTAGTGGACTTAGGTATTTACATCCACACCACCCCATGTGCATCTTCAACAATTCTAAATGCCTACAGTAATACTTGTGCTATTATCAGTAGTTCAGACCATGTAGACCTTTCTATAGTTACATCCTATGTACTATATGTATTTTGTTGATGATACTTTCTATACATATTTGTATTTGTATTTATTATGGATCCCCATTAGCTGCTGCCATTAGCTGCTCAATTTTCAGTATGTTTGCCAATCGGTTGTACAGCCAGACCTATCTCTTTTGCCTCATCCCTCACAACCATACAGTAATTTTCTTAATGGATGCATGCTTATTAGTAACTGGGATAAGCAATTTCATAAATGTGTCAAGTGTAGCATCTGGTTGTTCGTCATTACACTCCACGGAGCAAAACATATCATTCACCTCAACAACATAGGAATCATTACAAACATTATTGTATGACCTCTTATACACAATATTAGGCCCAGCCTTTGGAACTTTGATTTTCCTTGAAATGGCTGTGATCACTACATCCAATGGATTTGGATACTGCTTTCAAAAAATGTCTGCAGCATTAGCAAAGATATGATCAATACATGTTGACGATTTTATTCCTGTACTGTTTGTAACTACCCTGGTAGGTTGATTGATAACCTGAACCAGGTTGCAGGCTCTAGTTACAGTTTGAAGCTTTTTTTCCCCCAGTGGCCAGCCTGATGAAAGCCAGTCAATATATTTTTTTAAAGTACACCTCTCTATTGATATCACATACATTATCAAGCATTTCACACGTTATCCAGATACTGACTGTTGTCTATCGAAGCTTCCCACCAGAACCCTGTGCTCAATAACATCACGTGCTAGTAGTCTTAGACTACGATGGCCGGTGGTGGACGGAACCCCTAGATAACAGAACCGTAGATAACGGTATAGCTCGCAAAACTCAGCTCATACAGAACTGGTTGGGGTATTTATTCAGACCTCTTTCACATCGGAGCTAGTTCCCCCTACAGCTCTCATTCACTCAGTACTTAATAGCTGAATTTCAATCTGATTATTATCCTAATTTCAAATTGGCTTAATATCCAAACTTCTCTTAAGACCTACAGACAATTGTCAGTGGGGCCTCTCCTTCCCTCACTCCAACCTTCTCGTAAGACTAGCCCAGTGGTTCTCAGACCAACTGTCAGCGGGGCTTTCCAATTAAATTGACTTACTGAAATTCATAAGACATGTTCCTCAGAGGTTCGCTGATCAGGTATCTACCCCCGGGCAGCTCTCAGTAAAAGTCTGGTCCAAGTCGTCTTTGGTCAGATTGCAAATTCCCTTATGCTTTCCCACTAGGGAATGACGCACCAGTGTCTCCCTTGCAGACCTTCACTGGGATGCTCCACAGGTGGAATCACAAGTTGGTGATGCCAAATAGATGTGGAAATTCTACACATGGGACCCTCGAAGTCAATCTTAAATGAATTATTGTTTATTATCAGCACGCTGGAGGGGTCACAGTCAAACTTAGATGCATAAAGTACTGGTCTGGAGTGAGCTCCACCGGGGCAGTCTCGTTAGTTTTCTTATATACTGCTTACAGACACATTACATAGGCATAGTTCATTGGGTTGGTTCCGGCATGTGTCTGGCACCGTCTCCTTTCTTAACTTATAGAACATATTCTGGGCGTTCTGCCAGATGGTCCTATGTAGGGGGTCATGTCACCCCCCCATATCTTTACCAAGCACAGGCAGGAACCAAGGATTATTTTGAAGGCTGCCACTTCACAGGATAACATTTTCCATCACAAGGCCTAGGTGCATTGGTTGTGTTCTGGCATGTCTTAAGAAAAGGCATACCAAAAGTTTGTATTTCAAAGAATCTCTAATATGATAACCTATAGCAAGACGCATGGTTAAATTATGAAAATGTATAAAAGCGACAATGGATAAAAAGCTCAAAGGTGCACGCATGTAAAGCAAATACCATGGCTTTATAAAGGAATAAAGTATACATGTAAATATGAAAGTAGCCTAAAGTGTCCATCTCATTGTACAACATCATATTGGACAGTGGCCTCAATCATGCTTACAGAAAGCTATGGACTTTACGCATCAGTTCAAATTAAATGTTTCTTTGTCACATGCTTTGTAAACAGGTGTGGACGAACAGTGAAATGATTACATACAAGCCCTTCCCATCAATTAAGAGAAAGAAAATAGAGAAATAAAATAAACACATAATAATACACAATGAGTAACAACTCGCCTTCAGAAAGTATTCATACATCTTGACTTATTCCACATGTTGTGTTACAGCCTGCATTCAAAATTGGTAAAATATTTATCTCTCACCCATCTACACACAACGCCCCATAATGACAAAGTGAAAACATGTTTAAATTTTTTTGCAATTTTATTGAAAATGAAATACAGAAATATCTCATTTACATAAGTATACATAAGTACATAAGTACACCCCTGAGTCAAAAATTTGTAGAAGCACCTTTGGCAAGAGATGCATATCTGTATTCCCAGTCATGTGAAATTCATAGATTAGGGCCTAATTCATTTTTTTCAATTGACTGATTTCCTTATATGATCTGTAACTCAGTAAAATCTTAGAAATTGTTGTATGTTGCTTTCTATGTTTTTGTTCAGTATTTCGATTGGACTGAGGCATCCGACCAAAGTGCCAGTAGCTACTTGGTTTCCAATGAAGACATGATCTTAATTCTGGAGGCATTGTAGAGGTGTCATTGTCCATAATTACTCAAATAAAATTGTATTTGTCACATACACGTTTAGCAGATGTTATTGTGGGTGTAGCGAAATGCTTCAACTACATCCAGAGGTGGTCAGGAAGATCTATCACAATCACATCTTTTGATTTTTGCCCACATTTGTCGACAGGTGTAGACAATCAGAATGTGGACAAGATCAGGACAACAGACGCATGTTAGAACCAGGTATAAAGGGGGCTTTAATGACCAAAAGGGTTGTGTGCAAGTTGGGCATATGAGACCTATGCATTAGGCCAAAGTGGTACTATAATCCATTGGACCATGGGTGAGACAAATTGAGGGGGACAAGTGAAACAAACAAGAGTGTTTATTTACTTGTATATGGTCACCAAGCTCTAAGTTAAATGTCATCACTGTTATTTGTCATTGGCAGAAAGCAGAATTAAGATGTGTTGTGGGTAAAAGGGATGCTTTGATTCAATATTTTTGCTCTAACGTGCCTTTAAATGAGCCTCTTTCAGCTAGCCTGGGACAGCTTGACAGTGTTGTCTTTTGGTTTGACTTTGTTGTATTTTTGGCTATTTACACCTGCCTCTTGGCTGTCATCATTTGCAAAGAGCTTAAAGGAGCCGACATCGATCTTCAAGTTTTCGCATTTTCAAAAGACCCCTTGATGTTTAGGAATTTATCTCCCCAAAATCACACACAGGATAAATATTACATTTATTGCTGCATCTTGTCAGCCTTTTGCGTTGACGCAAGGCGTCCTTTCATGTTTTAAGTGCTTTATCTGACACATGAAAAGGAATTAAAAACTGAGCTGACACGTTCGACATTGCTACATCCCAATCCCAAGGATTGTGAAGGTAGGAGTCAAAGCATGTATCGTATATGGAGAGAACCCAGACTGAACCACAGTGAAGGGGGCCCTTTCTTTCTACTGGGGTACATTGGGGTCAGAATCATTACAATATTTTAATTGCTAATTTGCCCCAACATTATTTAATCTGCATTACAAGATGCATATTTCTTGATGTTCAGTTGATCCCACAACAGTTAGAACATTCCAGTTGCTGATGTTTGTGGGAGGTAAATAACATTATTCACAATAACTTTCCACAAAGTCACCCTGTATGTTTGATTGATAGAATTTATCCTCCATTTTACCCATATTGAATATAAATATTGACATATACACTACATGACCAAAAGTATGTGAACGCCTGCTCGTTGAATATCTCATTCCAAAATCATGGGCATTAATATGGAATTGGTCCCCCCTTTGCTGCCATAACAGCCTCCACTCTTCTGGGAATGCTTTCCACTAGATGTTGGAACATCGCTGCAGGGACTTCCTTCAATTCAGACACGAGAATTAGTGAGGTCGGGTACTGATGTTGGGCGATTAGGCCTGGCTCGCAGTTGGCATTCCAATTCATCCCAAAGGTGTTCGATGGGGTTGAGTTCAGGGCTCTGTGCAGGCCAAGTTTTTCCATACCGATCTCGACAAACCATTTCTGTATGGACCTCAATTTGTGCACGGGGGCATTGTTAATTCGGGCAGGTCTCCTGGCATCCGCCAAATCCAGATTTGTCCGTCGAACTGCCAGATGGTGAAGCGTGATTCATCACTCCAGAGAACGCGTTTCCACTGCTCCAGAGTCCAACGGCGGCGAGCTTTATACCACTCCAGCCGACGCTTGACATTGCGCATGGTGATCTTAGGCTTGTGTGTGGCTGCTCGGCCATGAATAGCCATTTCATGAAGCACCCGACGAACAGTTATTGTGCTGACGTTGGTTCCAGAGGCAGTTTGGAACTCGGTAGTGAGGGTTGCAACTGAGGACAGACGATTTTTACGCGCTACTTACTTCAGCACTCGGCAGTCCCGTTCTGTGAGCTTGTGTGGCCTACCACTTCGCGGCTGAGCCATTGCCACTCCTAGACATGTCCACTTCACAATAACAGCACTTACAGTTGACCGGGGCAGCTCTAGCAGGGCAGAAATGTGATAAACAGACTTGTTGTAAAAGGTGGCATCCTACGATGGTGCCACCTTTAAAGTCACTGAGCCCATTCTACTGCCAATGTTTGTCTATGGTGATTGTATGGCTGTGTGCACCATTTTATACACCTGTCAGCAATGGGTATGGCTGAAATATCCAAATCCACTAATTTGAAGGGGTGTCCACAAACTTTTGGTGATGTAGTGTATATCAAGTGACCTAAACGAATGGCAGAGAACATTCATGAGAGTGAATTTCCTTGTTGACATACATAAACTGACTCAACAGTTGTAGATATTGGGAAGCCCTGTCATGTACCCCACCAGTAGGTCTGTCTCACTGTAATGACCAATGTCTCTGTGATGCGGACATATAGACCATTTTCTTTGTTAATTTGTCCTCTGACTCAATTACCTATAGCAAATTACTCATAGTTTAGTACATTGGCTGTAAGTTCGCTTTAGCTGTAGAGTTAAATCTCCACTACCCACACGTTGACCAGTGTCACTAATGTTAGATTCTGACCATTTAAGTTTTTGTTGATCTGTCCTCTTGAAATTAAGTGAAGTCATAGTGAATTGGTTGAACTGGGTGTATGATTGTACGTAGCTAGCTACTAACTAGTTCCAAGCCTACATTATGTCACGTGAGAAAGCCGGAAACTAGGTTCACTACTAACTAACTCTTGTGGCAGAGCTCACAACATTCCAGACAAAACTCCAGACACTCGATGGGCTCGCAGCAGGACTCGAACAGGATCTGGTGGCAGTGGGCGTGGCAGTGTAGGTCCTCACACGGGTGCCTGCTGGAGGGCGGCACAGCAGCGGGAACAGCAGCAGAAGCAGGAGGAGCAGAAGGTGTGGAGGCAGGAGGAGCAGACCTCCAACAGTCCCAGGATCAGTGTGGAGCACTGGCAGGACAGACAGGCCAGCAGCAGCCTACAGGCAGGCAGTGAGGGAGAGAGAGAATGGGAGGGAGAGAGAAAAGGCTTTGATTTAGTGACATACAGTACATCCAGTGGGATAGCCAAAGTAGATCAGGTCAGATTGAGTGCATACAAATCTACAATATAATCTAAAGTAGAATCCAATGTAGAACAGGTCATATTCTGTGTTCATACAAAATTGCAATATAATCATAAAAAACTACAATAGAATCCTTTGAAATCCACCGGCATGCATAATTGTCAGTACTGGGGTTAACAACTGCATTATTCCTAATTAATATGATATTGTATTAACAATATATATGCCATCCAAAACTTAAAAGAGATGTTACCCGGAGTGTGATTGTGTTTACATAAACTCAGTGCTTGATTACAGTCCACAGGGAGAAAAAAGAAAAGTGCACTGGTAATGAGCCACTGGTGCTGTCATGCAATAATTCCTACAAAATGTAAACTAAGTATAGATGAAATTGCATATATTAACCTCTGTAATTATCATAATAGTGTGTCCGTTTTTGGCCAATCCACTGTATTGTTAGTGTATTGCTGTTTTATCCCTACAAGGAGCGGGTAGAGAGCGGGATTATGCAAATTAAGGAATTTTATACTGTTTACTCAAGTGAATAAATGAAATGTTAAGATAATAGATTCCCCCTGGGAGAAGGAGTTCAGCTCGTCACTGCTTTACACACACACACGCACACAGTTATGGTAAGTTATGGTAATGATGCTTATGAACATGAAAAGGGCTCATGTATGAGGCTACAGTTTTGATTTAGTACATAACAGACTTGTTAGTACATAACTCTATAAAAACAACAACATGAACACAGTGGTAAACAAGACCTTGACTACAACAGACTTTTTCATAGTTATGTAAGAATTATCGTTTCAAATGATTAGTGTGTATCTGGCATCTTCATTGTGGCACAGGGACTGTGTGTGACGTATACACAGGCAGTCTGGCAGCAGGTGCAGAAGGTTTTAATAAAAAAATAAACCTGAAGTTGATACAAAACAGGAGATGCATACTGAATGTAATTAAAACCAATACTGCCTGATGACTGAGGAAACTGGGGGCTATATGAAGGGAGAGTAATCAGGGTGGTGGTGAAGTCCAGTTGTGCTTAACGATGGGGAGCAGGTGAGTGCAATGGTGGTTTCCAGGTGTGTGCAATGTGGGTTACCAGGAACGGTGGTTAGTAGACCAGCGCCAGATGGAGGGAGTAGGAATGACATTACCCCCCACCCGATGAGCGGTTGGATGGTCCCGACGGTGCTAAGCGGTCCGGAAGGCGGAGATGGAGATCCCGGATAATGTTAAGGTCTAGGATGTCCGACCACTGGGACCCAAGAGCGCTCCTCCGGACCGTACCCCTCCCAGTCCACCAGGTACTGGAGTCATCCCCCATGACGTCGGGAGTCCAGGAGGGACTTAACAGCATAGGCGGGGGTCCCCTCGATTTCCAGGGGAGACGGAGGGGTGTCGCGGGGGTCGGCATCAGCCAGGGGACCAGGAGCCACCGGCCTGAGGTGGGAAACATGAAAGGAGGGTGAGATCCTGTAGTTGGTGGGGAGTTCTAAATGATATATTACCTCATTGAACCTCCAAAGGATCTTGAAGGGCCCCACAAACCCGGGGGCTAAGCATCCGGTAGGGCAGGCAGAGTGGGAGGTTTCTGGTGGAGAGCCAGGATGGAACACGGGAGCCTCGCTGCGGTGGCGGTCCACCTGATACTTCTGATGGTGGACAGCGCGCTGGCTCGGAGTCCACGGAGCCATGGCCGACTGATATCCCAGGAAGCACTGGAAGGGAGTCAATCCAGTGAAGGAGTGACAAAGTGAGTTCTGGGCATATTCCGCCCAGGAAAGCAACCGGGTCCACTCCCCCTGCCGGTCCTGGAAGTGACTACTTAGGGACCTCCCCAGGTCCTGGTTGGTCCTCTCCACCTTCCCGTTTGACTGAGGCCGGTACCCGGATGTGAGGCTGACCGTGGCCCCCTGCTTCTCCATAAAGGATTTCCAGACCCGCGTCGTGAACTGGGGACCACGGTCGGAAACGATGTCCTCCGGAAGGCCATAGTGCCAGGTGTTCTGCTGGAATAGTGCCTCAGCGACCTGGGGAGCGGTAAGTAGACCAGAGAGAGGGATAAAATGCCAGGATTTAGAGAATATATCAACAGCAACCAGAATAGTGGTAAAACCATCAGAAAGGAGGAGATCCGTTACAAAGTCTATGCACAGATGTGACTAAGGCCGCTGAGGCATGGGAAGGGGAAGTAGTTTCCCTGCTGGAGTGTGCCGGGGAGATTTGGATTGAGTACATACCGAACATGAGTTGACAAGTGGGCCACCAATATTTATTGGAGAGGGATTGGATGGTGCGGGTGATACCAAGGTGTCCAGCAACGAAGGATGTGTGTGCCCAGGTCAATAGCCGATTTCTCACCTCCGTGGGGACGTAGATGCGCTCTACGTCCCAGAACACGTTACAGGAGGACCGGTTGATGGGCTGGAGGACACTCAAAGGGCCCTCCACCGATGTAGAACCACACAGTGATTAGTAGACCGGCAACATTGAGCGCCGAAGGGAGAGAGCAGGAGTAGGCATGTCACTGTGCCACAATGTATGAGTCTGTAAACAATCATTTATTCTGCCCGACAGAGCATTTACTTGCAGAATGAATTCATCTAGATCATGATTACAACTCCAAATTACTAGCTACTTCTCTTTAATCTTGTGATCGTAATGTGATGTCAGGCCAGGGATTTCATTCAGAGCTGTGAATACTGTCAAATATTATCCTCAAACAGCGCACCATTTATGTAGGGCATTGTTCTACACTGAACAAAAATATACAAATGTAACATATAACAATTTCAAGGATATAACTGGGGTACAGTTCTAAAAGAAATCAGTCAATTGAAATGAATGAATTAGGCCCTAATCTATGGATTTTACGTGACTGGGAATACAGATAAAAGAGGTAGGGGCGTGGATCAGAAAATCAGTCAGTATCTGGAGTGGCCACCATTTGCCTCACCATCTCCTTTGCATGGAGTTGATCAGGCTGTTGGTTGTGGCCTGTGGAACACCTCTTCAATGGCTGTGCGAAGTTGCTCAATATTTCCGGAAACTGGAATACACTGTCGTACACGTCGATCCAGAGCATCCCAAACATGCTCAATGGGTGACATGTTTTTTATTTTACCGTTATTTAACTAGGCAAGTCAGTTAAGAACAAATTCTTATTTTCAATGACGGCCTAGGAACAGTGTGTTAACTGCCTTTTTCAGGGGCAGAACGACAGATTTTTACCTCGTCAGCTCGGGGATTCGATCTTGCAACCTTTTGGTTACTAGTCCATCGCTCTAACCACTAGGCTACCTGCCGCCCCATCTCTGGTGAGTATGCAGGCCATTTTCAGATTCCAGGAATTGTGTACATATCCTTGCAACATGGAGCCGTGCATTATCATGCTGAAGCATAGGTGAAGGCCGCGGATGAATGGCATGACAATGGACTTCAGGATCTCGCCACGGTGTCTCTGCACATTCAAATTGCCATCAATAAAATGCAATTGTGTTCGTTGTTCGTAGCTTATGCCTGCCATAACACCACCACCCCATTGGGTCACTCTGTTCACAACGTTGACATCAGCAAACCGCTCACCCACATAACGCCATACAAGCTGTCTGCCATCTGCCCGGCACAGTTGAAACCGGGATTCATCTGTGAAGAACACACTTTTCCAGCGTGCCAGTGGCCATCGAACGTGAGCATTTGCCACTGAAGTCAGTTACGACACAGAACTGCAGCCAGATCAAGACCCAGGTGAAGCCAACGAGCATGCAGATGAGCTTCCCTGAGAAGGTTTCTGACAGCTTGTGTAGAAATTATTTGATTGGGCAAACCCACAGTTTCATCAACTGGACTCTACACAGACCAGTGCGCCATAGCCAATCAGAGCTACAGTAGGCTTATATCAAAACAAGCCATTTGCCACATAGGCCTGCCATCATTCACTTTGAACTGGATTGTGTGTTTACAGGCAGTAGCGCAACTTTAGACCATTAGAAAGCATTCGACAAAAGCCACAAAATACACCTAAATGGATTTCTGCTAATACGTAAATTACACAGTCCTCTTACATTTGGGAACTTCACAGTCCTATTGATTAAACAACCATGAAGAAGTAGGCTTTTTCTCCCTCAAGATCAACAACTAATGTTAACCAGAGCCAGATTAGTTCAAATCTAACGAGGAGTAGATAAACCCTCTCAAACTTTTTCAGTTTGTAGTTGGCCGTCAGATTTGCACTGATACACGATGGGGATTAGTAGCATGACTGATTTGTGATCATTGCCCTTGCTAGTTTGATTGTAGTGACATTCCCAGCATTAGTTAGTTTTGTCTGTTTTTGTCCAAAATATTGAGTAATTGAAACGGATAAAGTGCGGCACGAATGGGTGGAGGCAGCAAACAATGTACCAAGCCAGCTGTGATTTACGACCTGACAGCAATATTTTTGGGACTACCAAGAAATGTATTGGTATTACTCATGCATTGAACTGCCTCCCTCTATTCTGCCAACAATGCCTTACTCTATGTCATGAAATTGAGTCAAATATAACCTATTTTTAAAACCTCTTATAAAGTTGGTTTTGTAGCATAAACTGGGAATTTGATATTTTTGACTGATATTATGATTGTCTGTTTCTTTCATATCTGCAAAGAAGTTAAAACGCTGTCAGTTCCACAGCAAATAAGGGCGTTATTGTCACCATAAAAGGTGAATGATGGGCATCTTTCAGGCAGAGTTATAATGCTTGTTCACCCATGCACTCTGCTCATGGCCAGGGAGAGGAGGGACATCCTGTGGTCCGTGCCTCTCCGGGTCTCTGCCTCCGGGAGCCCCAGAGCGGAGGGTGCAGGCCCAGTGTGGAAGTCTGTATGGAGATCACTCTGGCTCCTGGTGGTAGTCCCTCTCTCTCCTCCAGAGGACCCCAGAGTGGAGGTTGCAGCCGGCAGAGCCAAGGCCTGAGGCTGGGCTGGAGAGAATAGTCACATTACGATAAGAAACATGCCTTTTCGTTTTTTTATGGCAGATTTAGTGGAAGTAAGACGGGAAGGAGACATGGTTCCCCAAGCTGCAGAGATAAGTTAACCATCCATATGGTCAAAACAGCCTTTTCCTATGGTTCTTCCATTAGATCTGAATGGTACGAGTTGAGTCACTACTCTCAGTCTTGTTAAGGACTAAATTTCTGAGCAGTTTTAGAATATGAACGAAATGGAAGCCTCCCTCACATTTTTCTCACTGATTGACTGAGCTGACACACTGATGATAATTACTTCCCTTTCAATCAACCTCAGCCCAGGGTGAAAGGCCACTTTTAATATTAACCAGTCTAACATCGATGTGATTTATGAAACATCATAATTTAACAGTTGATTAAGGCTAGTGCTAGACCTAGTCTAAAAAGCATACAATGGAGATTATACATTGAAAGTGCAGTTGTTGTTGGTTTGTCTACATGCCTACTGCTAATATGTCCAGTCAAGGTCATCACTTACTTGTGATGAGGTTATTGTTTGGTGGTGTTTTCCCTGGTCACGCGACCTTGTGCTGGAATTTCCCTCTGCAGTGGGATCGGAAGTGTGTTACTTTGAAAGAGAGACCAATTTTTTTTTTATGTATGGACAGTACAATTAGTACACAATTATGGGATATTTGATAAGTTCACTATCCATTGTCCGTGAACACACTGGGTGCTGGACTGTTTCTGTATTACAACGCTATATTGCTCTCTCACCAAGACAGCGACAAATAATTTTACTAAAGCAGAAATAAACTGTCACTTTGGCTCGTGAATTACTTCATAATACCATTCTAATTCATAGAGCTATATGTTATCCGTAAAAATATAAATTACCATGTGGCATAACATCGTCTCATTGAATTTGACAATATTTGTTCATTTGTAAATGTGCAAATGTGTAATATATTCGTACCGTGTTCCTGGTGTCCCTCCATAGAAGGTATTTCAACTGTCATGTCCACAGGAGAATGGTCTTCTATCTATGGACATGTCTTCTCCTCATGACTGGTAGCTCACAAGCACACTTTCTGACAGGTTTAAAGAAGACAATATTCATGATAATCAAACTAAAAGGAGTAATGTCCCTGCGATGCTTCCCATTAAGTTTTTCTCTTCCTCTATCAGTCACGGACAAGTAGTCGGCGCACCTCTTCACAACTCAATGCTTCCAGCCAACTAGTGCGAGTCATGACTGAACTGCCTGTGTGTGTGTGTGACCTCTGTACGTGTCTGTCACTTTTCATAGACACTGGGGTAACATGCCTTTGGTTCCTATTTAGTAAATGATCAGTGTAACTGAAGACTGTATATTCTTTAGGTTTGGTTTTACTGTAGGTATTCACTCCTGTGTGCTGGTAAGGGCACAGATGACAGACAGGTAGGATTCCAGTTGAGGTGGTTTAATAACGCGGACCTATGCACAGGCACGGAAAAGCGCCGCACAGTGTATGTGGTATGGATGGGCTAAGGCACTTAGTGGTCTGGTAAATATCAACAAGGACGCACACTGGCCTTGTCTGACAATGAAAGCTACCTGGTGAGAAAACACCTTCTCTCACTTGACTTCTCTCGAGCTGATCTTCTCTGAGCTGGAGATCGCTCAGCATGCTGTGCTACACTTCACCGGTGGGCGGAGCTACAGCTCTGAAATGATGAACTAACATTACTGATATGATTAACTACAAATACTTCTCAGCCTTTTGTACAAAATCAGTGAACTTCATTTGGGCCCCAATAACAGAACAGCTTGATCATGGAATAGGGAGGACAGCAAATGTACAACTGTATGTATGACCATGTTGCCTTCACCGTTCTGCTTTACGTCATCTAACACAATGCAGACACATACCCCATGGTCTTGTTAGTAGAGCAAGAGCGCCTACACACTCACCTCACTCAACTCACTCACCTCTCCAGAGCATTGCAAACATTTGAACACAAATGGAAAGATACGTGCAATCAAATCAAATCCTACAAACTTTTCATTAAATAAAATGATGATATACTTATTTCTGTAATGTCAGTCTTCCTGTTGATAAACCACTGTCATTATCATAAGATAGACTAGAGCTATTCATGGTTTAGAAACAAAATGCTGATGATTTCATCATTAGAATCACAACAGGTCACAGCATCACAAACTGTACTGCGCAGGTTAAGTGGACTAAATTATGAATCTTTTAAGTTAGCTTACGATACTTATAGCTCACAGGACATCTTCAAACAGAAAAGGGCTGGCTGTTGGTGGGAAAACAAAACATGGAGGCCAGTCCTTTTTACCGCTACTAACAATGCTCGTCACAGCTACGGATGTTGCACGGCCAGCAGAAGACAAAAGTAGGGCAAGGTGAGAATTTCGGACAAAATCTTCCAAGACCCATGTTCAAAAGAGGATGTCTACATATAGCCTATATTTTGCACACTTCATAGCCGGTTGTATATTGGTTTGCTGCTTCAAGTAATATGTACGCCCTGGTGGGCACAGTTCTTGAAATTATTCATTCTTTTCCTCCTACAACCTGGAGTACATTTTAAGACACCCTCAGCCTCAAACAGCCCCTAACAGCTACAGACCTACAGTGGGGAGAACAAGTATTTGATACACTGCCGATTTTGCAGGTTTTCCTACTTACAAAGCATGTAGAGGTCTGTAATTTTTATCATAGGTACACTTCAACTGTGAGAGACGGAATCTAAAACAAAAATACAGAAAATCACATTGTATGATTAAGTAATTAATTTGCATTTTATTGCATGACATAAGTATTTGATACATCAGAAAAGCAGAACTTAATATTTGGTACAGAAACCTTTGTTTGCAATTACAGAGATCATACGTTTCCTGTAGTTCTTGACCAGGTTTGCACACACTGCAGCAGGGATTTTGGCCCACTCCTCCATACAGACCTTCTCCAGATCCTTCAGGTTTCGGGGCTGTCGCTGGGCAATACGGACTTTCAGCTCCCTCCAAAGATTTTCTATTGGGTTCAGGTCTGGAGACTGGCTAGGCCACTCCAGGACCTTGAGATGCTTCTTACGGAGCCACTCCTTAGTTGCCCTGGCTGTGTGTTTCGGGTCGTTGTCATGCTGGAAGACCCAGCCACGACCTATCTTCAATGCTCTTACTGAGGGAAGGAGGTTGTTGGCCAAGATCTCGCGATCCATGGCCCCATCCATCCTCCCCTCAATACGGTGCAGTCGTCCTGTCCCGTTTGCAGAAAAGCATCCCCAAAGAATGATGTTTCCACCTCCATGCTTCACGGTTGGGATGGTGTTCTTGGGGTTGTACTCATCCTTCTTCTTCCTCCAAACACGGCGCGTGGAGTTTAGACCAAAAAGCTCTATTTTTGTCTCATCAGACCACATGACCTTCTCCCATTCCTCCTCTGGATCATCCAAATGGTCATTGGCAAACTTCAGACGGGCCTGGACATGCGCTGGCTTGAGCAGGGGGACCTTGCGTGTGCTGCAGGATTTTAATCCATGACGGCGTAGTGTGGTACTAATGGTTTTCTTTGAGACTGTGGTCCCAGCTCTCTTCAGGTCATTGACCAGGTCCTGCCGTGTAGTTCTGGGCTGATCCCTCACCTTCCCCATGATCATTGATGCCCCACGAGGTGAGATCTTGCATGGAGCCCCAGACCGAGGGTGATTGACCGTCATCTTCAACTTCTTCCATTTTCTAATAATTGCGCCAACAGTTGTTGCCTTCTCACCAAGCTGCTTGCCTATTGTCCTGTAGCCCATCCCAGCCTTGTTCAGGTCTACAATTTTATCCCTGATGTCCTTACACAGCTCTCTGGTCTTGGCCATTGTGGAGAGGTTGGAGTCTGTTTGATTGAGTGTGTGGACAGGTGTCTTTTATACAGGTAACGAGTTCAAACAGGTGCAGTTAATACAGGTAATGAGTGGAGAACAGGAGGGCTTCTTAAAGAAAAACTAACAGGTCTGTGAGAGCCGGAATTCTTACTGGTTGGTAGGTGATCAAATACTTATGTCATGCAATAAAATGCAAATTAATTACTTAAAAATCATACAATGTGATTTTCTGGATTTTTGTTTTAGATTCCGTCTCTCACAGTTGAAGTGTACCTATGATAAAAAGTACAGACCTCTACATGCTTTGTAAGTAGGAAAACCTGCAAAATCGGCAGTGTATCAAATACTTGTTCTCCCCACTGTATATCTATCCTACCCTGCCTTTCTAAGGTCTTCGAAAGCCAAGTCAACAAACAGATTACCGACCATTTCGAATCCCACCATACCTTCTCCGCTATGCAATCTGGTTTCAGAGCTGGTCATGGGTGCACCTCAGCCACGCTCAAGGTCATAAACGATATCTTAACCGCCATCGATAGGAAACAATACTGTGCAGCCGTATTCATTGACCTGGCCAAGGCTTTTGACTCTGTCAATCACCACATCCTCATCGGCAGACTCGACAGCCTTGGTTTCTCTAATGATTGCCTCGCCTGGTTCACCAACTACTTCTCTGATCGAGTTCAGTGTGTCAAATCGGAGGGTCTGTTGTCCGGGCCTCTGGCAGTCTCCATGGGGGTGCCACAGGGTTCAATTCTTGGACCAACTCTCTTCTCTGTATACATCAATGATGTCGCTCTTGCTGCTGGTGATTCTCTGATCCACCTCTACGCAGACGACACTATTCTGTATACTTCTGGCCCTTCTTTCGACACTGTGTTAACAACCCTCCAGGCAAGCTTCAATGCCATACAACTCTCCTTCCGTGGCCTCCAATTGCTCTTAAATACAAGTAAAACTAAATGCATGCTCTTCAACCGATCGCTGCCTGCACCTGCCCGCCTGTCCAACATCACTACTCTGGACGGCTCTGACTTAGAATATGTGGACAACTACAAATACCTAGGTGTCTGGTTAGACTGTAAACTCTCCTTCCAGACTCACATCAAACATCTCCAATCCAAAGTTAAATCTAGAATTGGCTTCCTATTCCGCAACAAAGCATCCTTCACTCATGCTGCCAAACATACCCTTGTAAAACTGACCATCCTACCAATCCTCGACTTCGGTGATGTCATTTACAAAATAGCCTCCAAAACCCTACTCAATAAATTGGATGCAGTCTATCACAGTGCCATCCGTTTTGTCACCAAAGCCCCATATACTACCCACCACTGCGACCTGTACACTCTCGTTGGCTGGCCCTCGCTTCATACTCGTCGCCAAACCCACTGGTTCCAGGTCATCTACAAGACCCTGCTAGGTAAAGTCCCCCCTTATCTCAACTCGCTGGTCACCATAGCAACACCTACCTGTAGCACGCGCTCCAGCAGGTTTATCTCTCTGGTCACCCCCAAAACCAATTCTTCCTTTGGCCGCCTCTCCTTCCAGTTCTCTGCTGCCAATGACTGGAACGAACTACAAAAATCTCTGAAACTGGAAACACTTATCTCCCTCACTAGCTTTAAGCACCAGCTGTCAGAGCAGCTCATAGATTACTGCACCTGTACATAGCCCATCTATAATTTAGCCCAAACAACTACCTCTTTACCTACTGTATTTATTTTGCTCCTTTGCACCCCATTATTTCTGTCTCTACTTTGCGCTTTCTTCCACTGCAAACCAACCATTCCAGTGTTTTTAGTTTTTATTTTACTTGCTGTGTTGTATTTACTTCGCCACCATGGCCTTTTTATATTTTTATTTATTTATACATATATTTGTTTGCCTTCACCTCCCTTATCTCACCTCACTTGCTCACATTGTATATAGACTTATTTTTTTTTCCACTGTATCATTGACTATATGTTTGTTTTACTCCATGTGTAACTATGTGTTGTTGTATGTGTCGAACTGCTTTGCTTTATCTTGGCCAGGTCGCAATTGTAAATGAGAACGTGTTCTCAATTTGCCTACCTGGTTAAATAAAGGTTAAATAAAATAAAATAAAATAAAAAACCTCACATCTACCCCTTATTTGGCACTGATCTTTTTTGTATTCTTCAAAACAATAGAAAATGTGCCGTTTGAATAAATAACAGAGTACAATATTATATTATATATAATGCATGATTTTTCTAATCATAAATAATATTTGAGTACTCATAAAACACATACATGAATGTAAGAAGAAGGAAAAGTGCATTTTGAACATTTATTTTGATCTAACCTTAATTTAAGAAGAGTCATGCTGAGACTAGTCTCTTCCGCAGATGAGCCCTGATGAACACATCAATAAACAACAATTACACTATACAGTGCATTCGGAAAGTATTCAGACCCTTTGACTTTTTCCACATTTTGTTACGTTACAGCCGTTTTCTAAAATTGATTAAATTGTTTCCCCCCACTCATCAATCTACACACAATACCCCATAATGACAAAGCAAAAACACTTTGCAAATGTATACAAAAAACGAATGAAATATCACATTTACATAAGTCTTCAGACCCTTTACTCAATACTTTCTTATAAGCCCCTTTAGCAGCGATTACAGCCTCATGTCTTAAGTATGAAACTACAAGCCTGGCACACCTGTACTTGGGGAGTTTCTCCCATTCTTCTCTGCAGATCCTCTCAAGCTCTGTCAGGTTTCATGGGGAGCGTCGCTGCACAGCTATTTTCAGGTCTCTCCAGAGATGTTCGATTGAGTTCAAGTCTGGGCTCTGGTTGGGCCACTCCTGCGTTGTCTTGGCTGTGTGCTTAGGGTCATTGTCCTGTTGGAAGGTGACCCTTCGCCCCAGTCTGAGGTCCTGAGCAGATTTTCATCAAGGATCTCACACTTGCTCTGTTCAGCTTTACCTCGATCCTGACTGGTCTACCAGTCCCTGCCGCTGAAAAACATCCCCACAGCATGATGCTGCCTCCACCATGCTTCACCGTAGGGATGGTGCTAGGTTTCCTCCAGCTGTGACGCTTGGCATTCAGGCAAAGGAGTTCAATCTTAGTTTCATCAGACCAGAAAATCTTGTATCTCATGGTCTGGGAGTCCTTTAGGTCTTTTGGCAAACTCCAAGCGGGCTGTCATGTGCCTTTTTACTGAGGAATGGCTTCCGTCTGGCCACTCTACCATAAAGGCCTGATTTGTGGAGTGCTGCAGAGATGGTTGTCCTTCCGGAAGGTTCTCCCATCTCCACAGAGGAACTCTAGAGCTCTGTCAGAGTGACCATCAGGTTCTTGGTCACCTCCCTGACCAAGGCCCTTTCCCCCCCCGATTGCTTAGTTTGGCCAAGCAGCCAGCTCTAGAAAGAGGCTTCATATTTCCAAACTTTTTCCATTTAAGAATGATGGAGGCCACTGTGTTCTTGGGGACCTACAATGCTGCAGAAATGTTTTGGAACACTCCCCCAGATCTGTGCCTCGACACAATCCTGCCTCGGAGCTCTACGGACAATTCCTTCGACTTCATGGCTTGGTTTTTGCTCTGACATGCACCATCAACTGTGGGACATTTTATAGACAGGTGTGTGCCTTTCCAAATAATGTCCAATCAACTGAATTTACCACAGGTGGACTCCAATCAAGTTGTAGAAACATCTCAAGGGTGATAAATGGGAACAGGATGTACCTGAGCTCAATATCGAGTCTCATAGCAAAGGGTCTGAATACTTATGTAAATGACTTATTTCAATTTCTAAAAACCTGTTTTCGCTTGGTCATTATGGGGAAGTATGTAGATTAATAAGGAATATTAATCCATTTTAGAATAAGGCTGTAAAGTCACAAAATGTGGAAAAAAATCACTGCATATCTACAGTTGAAGTCTGAAGTTTACATACACTTAGGTTGGAGTCATTAAAACTCGTTTTTCAAACACTCCACAAACTTCTTGTTAACAAACTATAGTTTTGGCAAGTCGGTTAGGACATCTACCTTGTGCATAACACAAGTAATTTTTCCAACAATTGTTTAAAGGCAGATTATTTCACTTAAAATTCACTGTATCACAATTCCAGTGGGTCAGAGGTTTACATACACTAAGTTGACTGTGCCTTTAAAAAGCTTGGAAAATTACAGAAGATGTCATGGGTTTAGAAGCTTCTGATAGGCTAATTGACATAATTTGAGTCAATTGGAGGTGTACCTGTGGATGTATTTCAAACTCAGTGCCTCTTTGCTTGACATCATGGGAAAATCAAAAGAAATCAGCCAGACCTCAGAAAAAAATTGTAGACCTCCACAAGTCTGGTTCATCCTTGGTAGCAATTTCCAAATACCTGAAGGTACCACGTTCATCTGTACAAACAATAGTACGCAACTATAAACACCATGGGACCACGCAGCCGTCATTTGTTTGCAACTGCACATGGGGACAAAGTTCGTACCTTTTGAGAAATGTCCTCTGGTCTGATGAAACTGTTTGGCCATAATGACCATCGTTATGTTTGGAGGAAAAAGGGGGAGGCTTTCAAGCCGAAGAACACCATCCCAACCATGAAGAACCGGGGTGGCAGCATCATGTTATGGGGGTGCTTTGCTGCAGGAGGGGCTGGTGCATTTCACAAAATAGATGGCATCATGAGGGAAGGAAAATTATGTGGATATATTGAAGCAACATCTCAAGATATCAGTCAGGAAGTTAAAGCTTGGTCGCAAATGGGTCTTCCAAATGGACAATGACCCCAAGCATACTTCCAAAGTTGTGGCAAAATGGCTTAAGGACAACAAAGTCAAGGTATTGGAGTGGCCATCACAAAGCCCTGACCTCAGTCCTATAGAAAATGTGAGGGCAGAACTGAAAAAGTGTGTGAGAGCAAGGAGGCCTACAAACCTGACTCAGTTACACCAGCTCTGTCAGGAGGAATGGGCCAAAATTCACCCAACTTATTGTGGGAAGCTTGTGGAAGGCTACCCGAAACATTTGACCCAAGTTAAACAATTTAAAGGCAATGCTACCAAATATTCATTGAGTAAACTTCTGACCCACTGGGAATGTGATGAAAGAAATAAAAGCTGAAATAAATAATTCTCTCTACTATTATTCTGACATTTCCCAGTCTTAAAATAAAGTGGTGATCCTAACTGACCTAAAACAGGGAATTATTACTAAGATTAAAAGTCAGGAATTGTGAAAAACTGAGTTTAAATGTATTTGGCTAAGGTGTACGTAAACTTCCGACTTCAACTGTATATATACAATTACACAATACATGAAAAGCAAAAACAATCATACGAAAGACATTCTTCAGTAAAATATACACTGCTCAAAAAAATAAAGGGAACACTTAAACAACACAATGTAACTCCAAGTCAATCACACTTCTGTGAAATCAAACTGTCCACTTAGGAAGCAACACTGATTGACAATAAATTTCACATGCTGTTGTGCAAATGGAATAGACAACAGGTGGAAATTATAGGCAATTAGCAAGACACCCCCAATAAAGGAGTGGTTCTGCAGGTGATGACCACAGACCACTTCTCAGTTCCTATGCTTCCTGGTTGATGTTTTTGTCACTTTTGAATGCTGGCGGTGCTTTCACTCTAGTGGTAGCATGAGACGGAGTCTACAACCCACACAAGTGGCTCAGGTAGTGCAGCTCATCCAGGATGGCACATCAATGCGAGCTGTGGCAAGAAGGTTTGCTGTGTCTGTCAGCGTAGTGTCCAGAGCATGGAGGCGCTACCAGGAGACAGGCCAGTACATCAGGAGACGTGGAGGAGGCCGTAGGAGGGCAACAACCCAGCAGCAGAACCGCTACCTCCGCCTTTGTGCAAGAAGGAGCAGGAGGAACACTGCCAGAGCCCTGCAAAATGACCTCCAGCAGGCCACAAATGTACATGTGTCTGCTCAAACGGTTAGAAACAGACTCCATGTGGGGGTTGTGCTTACAGCCCAACACCGTGCAAGATGTTTGGCATTTGCCAGAGAACACCAAGATTGGCAAATTCGCCACTGGCGCCCTGTGCTCTTCACAGATGAAAGGAGGTTCACACTGAGCACATGTGACAGACGTGACAGTCTGGAGACGCCGTGGAGAACGTTCTGCTGCCTGCAACATCCTCCAGCATGACCGGTTTGGCGGTGGGTCAGTCATGGTGTGGGGTGGCATTTCGTTGGGGGGCCGCACAGCCCTCCACGGGCTCGCCAGAGGTAGCCTGACTGCCATTAGGTACCGAGATGAGATCCTCAGACCCCTTGTGAGACCATATGCTGGTGCGGTTGGCCCTGGGTTCCTCCTAATGCAAGACAATGCTAGACCTCATGTGGCTGGAGTGTGTCAGCAGTTCCTGCAAGAGGAAGGCATTGATGCTATGGACTGGTCCGCCCGTTCCCCAGACCTGAATCCAATTGAGCACATCTGGGACATCATGTCTCGCTCCATCCACCAACTCCACGTTGCACCACAGACTGTCCAGGCGGATGCTTTAGTCCAGGTCTGGGAGGAGATCCCTCAGGAGACCATCCGCCACCTCATCAGGAGCATGCCCAGGCGTTGTAGGGAGGTCATACAGGCACGTGGAGGCCACACACACTACTGAGCCTCATTTTGACTTGTTTTAAGGACATTACATCAAAGTTGGATCAGCCTGTAGTGTGGTTTTCCACTTTAATTTTGAGTGTGACTCCAAATCCAGACCTCCATGGGTTGATACATTTGATTTCCATTGATAATTTTTGTGTGATTTTGTTGTCAGCACATTCAACTATGTAAAGAAAAAAGTATTTAATAAGAATAGTTCATTCATTCAGATCTAGGATGTGTTATTTTAGTGTTCCCTTTATTTTTTTGAGCAGTGTATATCAAGTATACACTACATGACAAACGTATGTGGACACCTGCTTGTCGAACATCTCATTCCATTAATATGGAGTCTGTCCCCTTTTGCTACAATAACAGCCTCCACTATTCTGGGAAGGTTTCCACTAGATTTTGGAACATTGCTGCAGGGACTTGCTTCCATTCAGCCACAAGAGCATAACACGGAACCCAAACCGGTTGCGCGCGTGCGCTATCGTGCATAAATTTATTTTGTCCCCCCACACCAAACGCGATCACGACACGCAGGTTAAAATATCAAAACAACCTCTGAACCAATTACATTAATTTGGGAACAAGTCGAAAAGCATTAAACAGGTATGGCAATTTAGCTAGTTAGCTTGCACTTGCTAGCTAATTTGTCCTATTTAGCTAGCTTGCTGTTGCTAGCTAATTTGTCCTGGGATATAAACATTGAGCTGTTATTTTACCTGAAATGCACAAGGTCCTCTACACCGACAATCAATCCACACATAAAACGGCCAACCGAATCGTTTCTAGTCATCTCTCCTCCTTCCAGGGTTTTTCATCTTTGAACTTGATGGTGATTGGCATCTAAACTTACATAGTATTACCACGACAACCGTCAACAGTTCATCTTTCATTCACCCACGTGGGGATAACCAATGAGGAGATGGCACGTGGGTACCTGCTTCTATAAACCAATGAGGAGATGGGTGAGGCAGGACTTGCAGCGTGATCTGCGTCAGAAATAGGAATGACTTCTATTTTAACACCTTGGCAACGCAGACGCTCGTTGTGGGTTGTCAGTGTGGGTGCAATAATTGAATAACATGGATTTCTACATTTATTTTGCGATGCTCGCGCACACGACGTGTCCGGTCTGTGCAGCATGTAAATGATGCCTGACACAAGAGCATAAGTGAGGCCTGGCACTGATTTTGGATGATTAGGCCTGGCTCGTAGTTGGCGTTCCAATTCATCCCAAAGGTGTTCGATGGAGTTGAGGTCAGAGCTCTGTGCAGGCCAGTCAAGTTCTTTCACACCGATCTCGACAAACTATTTCTGTATGGACCTCGCTTTGTGCACGGGGGCACTGTCATACTGAAACAGGAAAGGGCCTTCCCCAAACTGTCCCCAAATGCACAGAACCGTCTAAAATGTAATTGTATGCTGTAGCGTTAAGATCTCCCTTCACTGGAACTAGCCCGAACCATGAAAAACAGCCCCAGAATATTATACCTCCTCCACCAAACTTTACAGTTGGCACTTTGCATTGGGGCAAGTAGCGTTCTCCTGGGATCCGCCAAACCCAGATTCATCACTCCAGAGAAGGCGTTTCTACTGTCCAATGGCGGCGATGAAAAACAGCCCCAGACCATTTGGCATCATTAAGGCAGTTATATACAATTTAAAATATTACATGACATTACATTTCATAACACTTTCACAACAGAGTGAAGACCCCCTTGTGTCTGGTTTTGAAGAGAAGGCTGTAGGGTATAGACTAAGTTCACACCCTACAGTGTTAAAGTACCATATGGTACCAAGTACCATATTCTTCCGTTTTCTTTCTTTCTTCTTTTACGCCCTCTACCAAATGGTAGCTATAAATGCAGAGGATGCGCACAGTGCAATAATATGATGAAGTGTGGATATTTCTGCCACCCACATACAGGAAAACAGTTCCAAATAAATGACATTATTACGTGTTCCACCACCCATGTTATTTACATTATTAAATGTCCATGTGGGGTCAGCTATGTCGGTAAAACCTCCACTACAGGGATTATCCAGTCGCAGTACATTTTAATGACCTAAAGCATGACATTTCTACCTTTAGATTTTGTGGTATAGAGAGTTAAGATATCAGACAGGGGAGGTGATATTAATAATACTCTGAGTAGGGGAGTATGTTTTGGGATTTTCACCCTCCAGACATTATTTCCTAAAGGACTTAATGATGAAATGCCTATGTATGTTATGTTGTGAATTTGAACATGAATTATGTGCCTATTTAAGATTACTCTGATGTTTTTCGAACGATGTACCCAATGATTAATGAAAACTTGCTATGTCCTCATTGTGGTTTTACAGACGTGTTTAATACGTATTATACGTATTATTTATACACTTCTGTAATATTTATGAAATGCATATTGTTATATTTGGTAGCACTTATTTGTTTTTCCTTTGCCTCCAACTCCTTTCGATGTGTAAAACGGATGTGGGTGGGGCTAGGTCTCATTTTTTTTTAAATCACAAAAGCTCCGACGAAGGCCGATACGTAAGCTTATTAAATATCAGTGATACTATCAACAGCAGTGTGCGGTTTCCTTTTTTCTTTTTCTTTTGACATGGACACTTGAGTATGGTACAGTAGTATTGTGACAGCACTACTATCAAACCCCCTGGAGCTGACTGCAATGCATTGCTTGTCTGTCATACAATATACAGGAAGTTCCACTGATGTGGAGAAAAAAACAGACCACTGAAGAAGTAAATTATTTTCTGTCATGTTCAGTCCCAGTAAGCATTACATATACTTGAACTGTGTAGGCAGTGCCGGCCATGTCTGAAGCTGTCTATAGCAGACAATATGAATGATGTACAGTAGCACTGCCACATTGTTTTATTTGTACAAAAAGTGTTTAATTAGTCCAGGTTTGACTAATTTGAGGCCACATTATTAATTTACCAACAAGACAGGGGAATGTCTATCAATGTTAAAAATATATATATTTGCACATTATTGAGGTAGACCAGTTGAAGATGTTAATCATAACGGTAAAACCCAAAAAATCAAGTGTGACCTTTGCCGATCGACTTGCTAGCTCGTTATGGGGCCATTGGGTGGGAAACAGATACCTTTTAGTTTTCCCGAAGTCTATTATTGGTTTGACTGGCAAGCGGAGAGAACGGAGTGGCATCAACAGAACGGCATTATAGAAACAGAATGACCCACTGTGGAAATGATTTGTTTTATGCATGCGTTTATTTTCATTACAATCTCTCCAACATGTCTTAATCACATTCTGTCTATTTGTATGGCTCCCTGTTCTACAACTTGATAATAATGTTTGAAGTTGTGTCTATAAAAGAATGAAACAAATAATTATAATGCAGTCAGTCTGTCAGATGTGCCCATCGAACTGTAAAGGAAACAAGTAAATGTAACCAAATTTGAATATAGCAACATCAGAAGATGACAGAGGACTGATCAAAGGAGACACACGGGATGGGGGCATCATAAACACACTACAGACCCTAATTTTAAGTAGTAGAGGGGAATGCGGTTTTTAAAGTGTATAACATCAAGTTTCAGACATGAATGATTTGTGGTGTGTGTGTGTGTGTGTGTTAGGAGTGGGGAGGGTGTAAAACATGTCAAACGAGCTCACGAAAGTTGGGATCACAAATGGGTGTACAATCTATACATGAAAAATGAACAAATGTTTGTAGACTTATTAATAAATGTACAGATCTTCTGTAATGTACTGCACAAGGGTTCAGATGGATATTCTCTTTTTCCTTAAATTATTTTTTATAGCAACTGTTGCCCTTAAAAAAATACTGAAATGTAAAACATTTTCTCCCATGTAATATTTTTTGTAACTAAGATCAAACAAAAACTAATGTAACGAGGTCCTACAAAATACGGGTACCCTGTTTAAATAACTACAGAATATCCTAGTTTGTCTCATTCAAGTATATGTTGTGCATTACAACAACAACAAAAAACCAGGACAAACCAGGAAATAAACATATTGAACCATTACACGGCACATACCAAAAAAAGTGATATCTTGGTAATGTTGCTCATGGTACATACATCCAATACCATAAAATATCCAATAAATCAACACCATCAAGTAAATGGCAAACAGTTTTCAAGACAATCTGTACGCAGGAACCTATAGTGTATACACACTGTACTGAGAAGGACTGAACCATAGAAAGAAACAGATCATTCAAGAGTAACAATACTTAAGGACTTATATGTATGTATATATGTGTATGTATATATGTCTATATATACATGTCTATATATATATATAAATAATATAAAAATGTACTGCTACTAGCCCATTGAAACGCATTGAATAACAGATTTATATATGGAAAAACATCATTTTTGTTGTTGAAAGGAAGCATGTTTTGAAGTGTCTGTCCTATATATGAGATAAGAAAGATCAGGAAATTATAATATCTTTTAGCACATATTTAACCCCTTTTTTTACGCACTAAACTACTTCCATATACTCACTGGACAGTTTATTAGGTACACCCATCTAGTACCGGGTCGGACCGCCCTTTGCCTCCAGAACAGCCCGAATTCTTTAGGGCATTCTTCAAGGTGTCGGAAACATTCTAAAGGGATGTTGGTCCATGCTGACGCGAGGGAATCACGTAGTAGCTGCAGATTGGACGGCGATACATTCATGCTGCCAACAGCCTGTTCCATCTCATCCGAAAGATGCTCTATTGGGTTGAGGTCTGGGTACTGAGCCAGGCCACTCAAGTAAACTCTACTCGCTGTCATGTTCCATGCAATGTTTTTCCACTCCTCAATTGTCAAGTGGTGTAGAAGGCGTGTCCCCTGGTACCGCTTCTTCTTATTTTTAGCTGATAAGAGTGGAACCCAGTGTGGTCAAATGCTGCAATAGCCCATCCATGACAAGAATCGACAAGTTGTGTGTTCCAAAATGCCGTTCTGCACACCACTGTTGTACTGCAACGTTATTTGTCTGTTTGTGGCCCGCCTGTTAGCTTGCCGCTCTCCTTCGACCTCTTTCAATGAGCTGTTTTCACCCACACAACCATAGTGCGTGAAAAGCCCAGGAAGGCAGCCGTTTCTGAGATATTGGATCCGGTGCGCATCACACCGACGATCATACCACGCTCAAAGTCGCTTAGGTCACTCATTTTGCCAATTTTAGCATTCAATCGAACAGTAACTGAATACCTCAATGCCTGCCTGCCTGCTTTATATAGCAAGCCCTGGCCACGTGACTCACTGTCTGTAGAAGTGATCCATTTTCGTGAACGGGGTGGTGTACCTAATAAACTGTCTGGTGAGTGTATACTTCTATGAATTTTTTTTACTGCTACCGGGCGAGTCTTGTGGTACCGGGTGAGTATTCAGACAAGTCTTGTGAGGTATGTGGGCATCTCAGAGCAAATCATGTACGTGTTCGTGAGAGTCTCATCTTTCCATAGAGGAGTCATAATAGCTTCTAGGCCAAACCATTCGGACGCTACAGACGTTTTCGTGAGCCAATTTTAGGGATGTCTCATGGTTTGACAAACACAGCTGTAGCTCTGCCATCTTTCACCATAGAGGCTGACATCAGTGAATGTGGTGGATTGAGACGTAGCCCATGCAAAAAACAGATATCTCTTGCTTGGAGATTTTTATGAAGATGTTTAGATTATATGTTCACGGGGGCGCGAACATTGACTCCAGGGGGTTAATAACAAATATGTAAAAAAATATGGCTTTGAAAAAAAATATACGATAAAAAAAAAAAATCTTTCTCATGTATACAGTGCATTCCAAAAGTATTCAGACCACTTGACTTTAAAATGTTGTTAGGTTACAGCCTTCTAAAATGTATGAAATAAAACATCTCAATCTACACACAATACCCCATAATGACAAAGCCAAAACAAATTGAGACATTTTTGCAAATGTATGAAAAATAAAAACTGAAATACCTTATTTACGTAAGTATTCAGACCCTTTGCTATGAGACTCAAAATTGAGCTCAGGTGCATCCTGTTTCCATTGATCATCCTTGAGATGTTTCTACAACTTGATTGGAGTCCACCTGTGGTAAATTCAATTGATTGGACATGATTTGTAAAGGCACACACCTGTCTATATACAGTGGGGCAAAAAAGTATTTAGTCAGCCACCAATTGTGCAAGTTCTCCCACTTAAAAAGATGAGAGAGGCCTGTAATTTTCATCATAGGTACACTGCAACTATGACAGACAAAATGAGAAAAAAAAATCCAGAAAATCAGATTGTAGGATTTTTAATGAATTAATTTGCAAATTATGGTGGAAAATAAGTATTTGGTCACCTACAAACAAGCAAGATTTCTGGCTCTCACAGACCTGTAACGTCTTCTTTAAGAGGCTCCTCTGTCCTCCACTCGTTACCTGTATTAATGGCACCTGTTTGAACTTGTTATCAGTATAAAAGACACCGGTCCACAACCTCAAACAGTCACACTCCAAACTCCACTATGGCCAAGACCAAAGAGCTGTCAAAGGACACCAGAAACAAAATTGTAGACCTGCACCAGGCTGGGAAGACTAAATCTGCAATAGGTAAGCAGCTTGGTTTGAAGAAATCAACTGTGGGAGCAATTATTAGGAAATGGAAGACATACAAGACCACTGATAATCTCTCTCGATCTGGGGCTCCACGCAAGATCTCACCCCGTGGGGTCAAAATGATCACAAGAACGGTGAGCAAAAATCCCAGAACCACACGGGGGGACCTAGTGAATGACCTGCAGAGAGCTGGGACCAAAGTAACAAAGCCTACCATCAGTAACACACTACGCCGCCAGGGACTCAAATCCTGCAGTGCCAGACGTATCCACCTGCTTAAGCCAGTACATGTACAAAAGGTAGATCCAAGATGGCGTAGCAGTGTAGACGTGTTTGTTTAGTCCTCTCGTGTATGTTTGTATTTTTCGTATTTCTTGTATATATAAATAAAATAAAAAATAAAAAAACTTTTCGATTTTTAATTCGATTATACCTTCTGGTAACCTACCTCACCCAATGTGATACGGAATCGCTATTATTTTTTAACTTTGGAACACATTCAAGAACCCCCAGTAGCTAACCAGCTAATCAGCTACAAGCTATTTAGCCATTTTTAGCCGCTGCTAGCAGCTTTTACCTTCTGCACAGACACCAGCCCTGTTATTAGCCTGGATATTACTCACCAATTTACCAGCATCGGACTGTCTCTCGACAACAACGCCGGATTCCTGCCGTAATCCCTGAGCCACAACTTCTGATCCTCGCAGCTAGCTTGCAGCTAGCGCAGCTAGCGCCACTGCCACGAAGCTAGCACCAGTTAGCAAACACAATTCTACAATCACAACCTCTCTTTCGCCATCGCCATCCGGCTTGGATTCTCTGTCGACACCACCACGTCTGGTCTGCAGACGAATACCCCATCCGCTGTGCCCTCAACCGGCCTCCGTCTGAGCAGACCCCCTCCGTCTGAGCAGACCACCCCCCGGGCTACTAACTTTAAACGCTGCGTGCTAGCTTAGTGGCGGCTTCCCTGCTCCATCTACGGCTGCCCCCCTGGACACTATGATCACTTGGCTACATAGCTGATGCCTGCCGGACTGTCCATTAATTCACGGTACTCCATTCTGTTTATTTGTGTTTTATCTGTCGGCTCTGTGTTTTAACTCAGGCTCTGTGTGTAGTTAATCCGACCCTCTCTGCCTAGTCGTCGTCATTTTTACCTGCTGTTGCTGTGTTAGCTGACTAGCTGCTGTTCTCACCTGTTGTTTTAGCTAGCTCTCCCAATCAAGACCTGCAATCACTTTATGCCTTACTGTATGTCTCTCTCAAATATCAATATGCCTTGTATACTGTTGTTCAGGCTAGTTATCATTGTTTTGGTTTGCAATGGACCCCGTAGTTCCACTCTCCGTACCTCTGATACCTCCTTTGTCCCACCTCCCACACATGCGGTGACCTCACCCATTGAGACCAGCATGTCCAGAGATACAACCTCTCTTATCATCACCCAGTGCCTGGGCTTGCCTCCGCTGTACCCGTGCCCCACCATACCCCTGTCTGCACATTATGCCCAGAATCTATTCTATCACGGCCATATATCTGCTCCTTTTATTCCTTGTCCCCAACGCTCTAGGCGACCAGTTTTGATAGCCTTTAGCCGCACCCTCATCCTACTAATCCTCTGTTCCTCGGGTGATGTGGAGGTAAACCCAGGCCCTGCATGTCCCCAGGCACCCTCATTTGTTGACTTCTGTGATCGAAAAAGCCTTGGCCTCATGCATGTCAACATCAGAAGCCTCCTCCCTAAGTTTGTCTTACTCACCGCTTTAGCACACTCTGCCAACCCTGATGTCCTTGCCGTGTCTGAATCCTGGCTTAGGAAGGCCACCAAAAATTCGGAGATTTCCATACCCAACTATAACACTTTCCGTCAAGATAGAACTGCCAAAGGGGGAGGAGTTGCAATCTACTGCAGGGATAGCCTGCAAAGTTCTGTCATACTTTCCAGGTCTATGCCCAAACAGTTCGAACTTCTAATTTTAAAAATTAATCTCTCCAGAAATAAGTCTCTCACTGTTGCCGCCTGCTACCGACCCCCCTCAGCTCCCAGCTGTGCCCTGGACACCATATGTGAATTGATCACCCCCCATCTAGCTTCAGAGGTTGTTCTGTTAGGTGACCTAAACTGGGATATGCTTAACACCCCGGCAGTCCTACAATCTAAGCTAGATGCCCTCAATCTCACACAAATCATCAAGGAACCCACCAGGTACAACCCTAAATCCGTAAACATGTGCACCCTAATAGACATTATCCTGACCAACTTGCCCTCCAAATACACCTCTGCTGTCTTCAATCAAGATCTCAGCGATCACTGCCTCATTCCCTGTATCCGCTACGGGTCCGCGGTCAAACAACCACCCCTCATCACTGTCAAACGCTCCCTAAAACACTTCTGCGAGCAGGCCTTTCTAATCGACCTGGCCCGGGTACCCTGGAAGGATATTGACCTCATCCCGTCAGTTGAGGATGCCTGGTCATTCTTTAAAAGTTACTTCCTCACCATATTAGACAAGCATGCTCCGTTCAAAAAATGCAGAACCAAGAACAGATATAGCCCTTGGTTCACTCCAGACCTGACTGCCCTCGACCAGCACAAAAACATCCTGTGGCGAACTGCAATAGCATCGAAGAGCCCCCGCGATATGCAACTGTTCAGGGAAGTCAGGAACCAATACACGCAGTCAGTCAGGAAAGCAAAGGCCAGCTTTTTCAAGCAGAAATTTGCATCCTGTAGCTCTAACTCCAAAAAGTTCTGGGATACTGTAAAGTCCATGGAGAACAAGAGCACCTCCTCCCAGCTGCCCACTGCACTGAGGCTAGGTAACACGGTCACCACCGATAAATCCGTGATAATCGAAAACTTCAACAAGCATTTCTCAATGGCTGGCCATGCCTTCCTCCTGGCGACTCCAACCTTGGCCAACAGCCCCGCCCCCCCCCCGCTGCTACTCGCCCAAGCCTCCCCAGCTTCTCCTTTACCCAAATCCAGATAGCAGATGTTCTGAAAGAGCTGGAAAACCTGGACCCATACAAATCAGCTGGGCTTGACAATCTGGACCCCCTATTTCTGAAACTGTCCGCCGCCATTGTCGCACCCCCGATTACCAGCCTGTTCAACCTCTCCTTCGTATCATCTGAGATCCCCAAGGATTGGAAAGCTGCCGCGGTCATCCCCCTCTTCAAAGGGGGAGACACCCTGGACCCAAACTGTTACAGACCTATATCCATCCTGCCCTGCCTATCTAAGGTCTTCGAAAGCCAAGTCAACAAACAGATCACTGACCATCTCGAATCCCACCGTACCTTCTCCGCTGTGCAATCCGGTTTCCGAGCCGGTCACGGGTGCACCTCAGCCACGCTCAAGGTACTAAACGATATCATAACCGCCATCGATAAAAGACAGTACTGTGCAGCCGTCTTCATCGACCTGGCCAAGGCTTTCGACTCTGTCAATCACCATATTCTTATCGGCAGACTCAGTAGCCTCGGTTTTTCTAATGACTGCCTTGCCTGGTTCACCAACTACTTTGCAGACAGAGTTCAGTGTGTCAAATCGGAGGGCATGTTGTCCGGTCCTCTGGCAGTCTCTATGGGGGTACCACAGGGTTCAATTCTCGGGCCGACTCTTTTCTCTGTATATATCAATGATGTTGCTCTTGCTGCGGGCGATTCCCTGATCCACCTCTACGCAGACGACACCATTCTGTATACTTCTGGCCCTTCCTTGGACACTGTGCTATCTAACCTCCAAACGAGCTTCAATGCCATACAACACTCCTTCCGTGGCCTCCAACTGCTCTTAAACGCTAGTAAAACCAAATGCATGCTTTTCAACCGTTCGCTGCCTGCACCCGCACGCCCGACTAGCATCACCACCCTGGACGGTTCCGACCTAGAATATGTGGACATCTATAAGTACCTAGGTGTCTGGCTAGACTGCAAACTCTCCTTCCAGACTCATATCAAACATCTCCAATCCAAAATCAAATCTAGAGTCGGCTTTCTATTTCGCAACAAAGCCTCCTTCACTCACGCCGCCAAACTTACCCTAGTAAAACTGACTATCCTACCGATCCTCGACTTCGGCAATGTCATCTACAAAATAGCTTCCAATACTCTACTCAGCAAACTGGATGCAGTTTATCACAGTGCCATCCGTTTTGTTACTAAAGCACCTTATACGACCCACCACTGCGACCTGTATGCCCTAGTCGGCTGGCCCTCGCTACATGTTCGTCGTCAGACCCACTGGCTCCAGGTCATCTACAAGGCTATGCTAGGTAAAGTGCCGCCTTATCTCAGTTCACTGGTCACGATGGCTACACCCACCCGTAGCACGCGCTCCAGCAGGTGTATCTCACTGATCATCCCGAAAGCCAAAACCTCATTTGGACGCCTTTCCTTCCAGTTCTCTGCTGCCTGCGACTGGAACGAATTGCAAAAATCTCTGAAGTTGGAGACTTTATCTCCCTCAACAACTTTAAACATCTGCTATCCGAGCAGCTAACCGATCGCTGCAGCTGTACATAGTCCATCGGTATATAGCCCACCCAATTTACCTACCTCACCCCCCATACTGCTTTTATTTATTTACTTTTCTGCTCTTTTGCACACCAGTATCTCTACTTCAGGGGTGTCAAACTCAAATACCCAGTGGGCCAAAATGTAAAACCTGAACAAAGTCGCGGGCCAACATTGAACAAATGAACCTTTTAATATGGACCCAAACAAGTTTTGCTTTAACATTGAATATGGAACAAGCATCGCTTATTACCATACAATATATAATTTAATAGTGGAGACATGCAAAATCGAATTTCAAATGAAAAAACACATCAATGGCATTCATTTATTAAATAAATGAAATGTAAATAAAAATCGTATGCCTCTTTTCTATTTGCAGCCTTCTGATTTAAATACCAAAATATTTTTTTTTACAAATAAAATGATAATAAATCAATCAACCATTCAAGCCCATGCCTTGTAGCAAGAAAAAGTGCACAAAGAAAACGTTAATTATTGCACACTGATCTAATCTGATGTGCCCAAGCCAGATACCTGGCATCTCTTCTTGGATGCTAGTTCATCAATGTCTGGGCTCAGGCTCTGAGCTGAAGAAATCCTCAGTATCGAGCGAAGGTGTTCATCAGTCAGACGTCTCCTGTGAGTTGTTTTGGTCATCTTCATCGAGGAGAAAAGTTGCTCGCATAGATAAGTGCTGCCGAACATGGAGAGCATCTGAGCAGCTTGGGTGCGGAGCTGAGGCATTGTGTCAGGGATGAACCGTGGAAACTGTGCGGCGCCCACAGCATCATACTTTGACTTCAGCGTGTCGTTGCACTGGAGTTCAATCAGCTCCATTTGGATGTTGGTTGGTGCATTTTCCACATCAACTGCGAAGGGATTACTAAGCAGTTCAAACCTACATTTCTGGACATCGAAATCGGCAAATCGCCGGCTAAACTCAGCGGCGAGAACACTGAGTTTTTCAGCAAACTGTGCGCATGGGAACACGGCGGTAGAGATCTGCGCTTTTATGGTTTGGCAGCAGGGAAAATGGCAATGGTTTCCTTGCAGCATCTGATTCTCCCACAGGCACAGTTTAGTTTTAAAGGCCCTCACTGCAGCGTACATGTCTGTGATGATGCGCCCCCGCCCCTGAAGCTGCAGGTTCAGCGCATCGAGATGGCTCGAGATGTCACAGAGAAAGATATTCTGCCTCCCACTTGTCCAGAAAGCTCCTGTTTTCTGCCTTTCTTTTCGCCATTTTTGGGAAGGGATAGCGCGCTGACAGTTGTAGCGTCTATGTTGCTATGACTACTGTCACAGAGGAGAGGGCGTTTCTGGGTCCTGTCCTGATTGGCGCGCGAAAACAACAGCAGAGCATTATGGGATTCGTAGTATTAGCGGTGAATGCGCTGTATAATACCGGCGGGCCAGCTCTAGTAGTAATTTGGTATTGTCTCGCGGGCCAAATATAATTACCCCGCGGGCCAAATTTGGCCCGCGGGCCAGAGTTTGACACCCATGCTCTACTTGCACATGATCATCTGATGATTTATCACTCCAGTGTTAATCTGCTAAATTGTAATTATTCGATTTATTGCCTACCTCCTCATGCCTTTTGCACACATTGTATATAGATTCTCTTTTTTTCTACCATGTTATTGACTTGTTTATTGTTTACCCCATGTGTAACTCTGTGTTGTTGTCTGTTCACACTGCTATGCTTTATCTTGGCCAGGTCGCAGTTGCAAATGAGAACTTGTTCTCAACTAGCCTACCTGGTTAAATAAAGGTGAAATAAAAAAAATTAAAATAAATGTCCAGGCCCGTCTGAAGTTTACTAGAGAGCATTTGGATGATCCAGAAGAAGATTGGGAGAATGTCATATGGTCAGATGAAACCAAAATACAACATTTTGGTAAAAACTCAACTCGTCGTGTTTGGAGGACAAAGAATGCTGAGTTGCATCCAAAGAACACCATACCTACTGTAAAGCATGGGGGTGGAAACATCATGCTTTGGGGCTGTTTTTCTGCAAAGGGACCAGGACGACTGATCCGTGTGAAGGAAAGAATGAATGGGGCCATAGATCGTGAGATTTTGAGTCAAACCCTCCTTCCATCAGCAAGGGCATTGAAGATGAAACGTGGCTGGGTCTTTCAGCATGACAATGATCCCAAACACACCGCCCGGGCAACGAAGGAGTGGCTTCGTAAGAAGCATTTCAAGGTCCTGGAGTGGCCTAGCCAGTCTCCAGATTTCAACCCCATAGAAAATCTTTGGAGGGAGTTGAAAGCCCGTGTTGCCCAGCAACAGCCCCAAAACATCACTGCTCTAGAGGAGATCTGCATGGAGGAATGGGCCAAAATACCAGCAACAGTGTGTGAAAACCTTGTGAAGACTTACAGAAAACGTTTGACCTCTGTCATTGCCAACAAAGTGTATATAACAAAGTATTGAGATAAACTTTTGTTATTGACCAAATACTTATTTTCCACCATAATTTGCAAATAAATTCATTAAAAATCCTACAATGTGATTTTCTGAAGAAAAAAACCTCATTTTGTCTGTCATAGTTGAAGTGTACCTATGATGAAAATTACAGGCCTCTCTCATCTTTTTAAGTGGGAGAACTTGCACAATTGGTGGCTGACTAAATACTTTTTTACCCCACTGTAAGTCCCACAGTTGACAGTGGCATGTCAGAGCAAAAACCAAGCCATGAGGTCGAATTGTCAGTTGAGCTCCGAGACAGGATTGTGTCGAGGCACAGATCTGGGGAAGGTTACCAAAACATTTCTGCAGCATTGACCATGCCCAAGAACACAGTGACCTCCATCATTCTTAAATGGAAGAAGTTTGAAACCACCAAGGCTCTTCCTGGAGCTGGTCGTCCAGACAAACTGAGGAATCAGGCGAGAAGGGCCTTGGTCAGGGAGGTGACCAAGAACCTGATGGTCACTCTGACAGTGTACCTCTGTGGAGATAGGAAAATCTTCCAGAAGGACAACCATCTCTGCAGCGCTCCACCAAACAGGTTTTTAATGGTAGAGTGGCCAGACGGAAGCCACTCCTCAGAAAAAGGCACATGACAGCCCGCTTGGAGTTTGCCGAAAGGCACCGAAAGGAAACAAGAATATCTAGTTTGATGAAACCAAGATTGAAATCTTTGGCCAGAATACCAAGCGTCATGTCTGGAGGAAACCTGGCAACATCCCTATGGTGAAGCATGGTGGTGGCAGCATCATGCTGGGGGGATGTTTTTCAGCGGCAGGGACTGGGAGACCAGTCAGGATCGAGGGAAAGACGAATGGAGCAAAGTACAGCGAGATCCTTGATGAAAACCTGGTCCAGAGCGCTCAGGACCTTAGACTGGGGCGAAGGTTCACCTTCCAACAGTACAACGACCCTAAGCACACAGACAAGACAACGCAGGACTGGCTTCGGGACAATTCTCTAGATATATCCTTGAGTGGCCCAGCCAGAGCACGGACTTGAACCCGATCTAACATCTCTGGAGAAACCTGAAAATAGCTGTGCAGCGACACTCCCCATCTAATCTGACAGAGCTTGAGAGGATCTGCAGAGAAGAATGGAAGAAACTCCCCAAATACAGGTATGCCAAGCTTGTAGCGTCATACCAAACAAGACGAGGCCATAATCGCTGCCAAAGGTGCTTCAACAAAGTACTGACTAAAGGGTCTGAATACTTATGTAAATAAGATATTTCAATTTTACATTTTTAATACATATGCAAACATTTCTAAAAATCTGTTGTTGCTTTGTCATGATGGGGTATTGTGTGTAGATTGATGAGGGGGAAAAAATCGATGTAATCCATTTTAGAATAAGCCAAAATGTGGAAAAAGTCAAGGGGTCGGAATACTTTGAATGCACTGTAAGTGCAATGTGCATCACGTCTGTTTCCTTTCTTAAAAGACGTAGAATAAAGAGTAAACATTTTTTGGGGGGAATGTGTTATAGTGGAGTGGCTTTGGCCTTTAGTGTTTTTCTCAATGTGCATGTTCTTTTTATATAAGCATGCATTGATGAGGCCCAGGGTGATGTTCATTAGAGCACCAAACGGGAGAAAACAGACTGAAACGGAAGGAATAACTGGACTTAAAAACATAATTTTGCCTTCCATTGCAAAACGTTTCCCACCGAGTGCCCTAATAAACACCACCCAGGTCATGGTAAAGTGGACAGTTGTGGCTCCCTTTGGGAAGCCCAATGCTGCCTGGTCAAATCATATAGTTTTTCTTGAGCACCTCCAGGTACTGCTGTGTGGCCCTGCTGACCGGGTCCTCCACCACACTGAGACCCCAACCCAGGCTAGTAGGGGAGCCCGAGGCAGAGCCCACCGGAGACATCCGGGCAGAGCCCTCAAGCTCTGCTGTCGCTGAAGAGAGAGAAGACAGTGAGGGGAGAAAGAGAGAGACGGAGAGAGAAAGAAATGCTTAAAGGTTATGAACAGTCAAAATCATGTTTTTCAAGGAATTGGTAGATATTTGGATGAAAACAGATCAAAGTATGAAAAATGACTGTTTCTACATTGATAAAGTTTGATCATAAAGTTACTGGTCCCCTCCCCCATGTCAAACACTTGGATTCAGGAGTCGGGATTATTAAGGGGATAGAGTGGCATCACCCTAATGCTTGTTTAAATACACCAACGGTAACATCATATTCTATTACCTAATTTAAATAAGGATGTAACCAACATCGAAGGTGTGTTTTCAGAGGGGCGTGGTTTATAAAGCTAGATACAGTTGAAGTCGGAAGTTGACATACACTTAGGTTGGAGTCCACTCCACAAATTTCTTGTTAACAAACTATAGTTTTGGCAAGTCGGTAAGGATATCTACCTTGTGCAAGACAAGTAATTTTTCCAACAATCGTTAACAGATTATTTCATTTAGAATTCACTGTATCACAATTCCAGTGGGTCAGAAGTTTACATACACTAAGTTGACTGTGCCTTTAAACAGCTTGGAAAATTCCAGAAAATTATATCATGGCTTTAGAAGCTTCTGATAGGCTAATTGACATAATTTGAGTCAATTGGAGGTGTACCTGTGGATGTATTTCAAGGCCTACCTTCAAACTCAGTGCCTCTTTGCTTGACATCATGGGAAAATCAGAAGAAATCAGCCAAGACCTCAGAAAAAAAAATGTAGACCTCCATAAGTCTGGTTCATCCTTGGGAGTAATTTCCAAACGTCCGAAGGTACCATGTTCATTTGTACAAACAATAGTACGCAAGTATAAACACCATGGGACCACGCAGTCGTCATACCGCTCAGGAAGGAGACGCGTTCTGTCTCCTAGAGATGAACGTACTTTGGTGCGAAAAGTGCAAATCAATCCCAGAACAATAGCAAAGGACCTCGTGAAGATGTTGGACCACCTGAAAGGCCGCTCAGCAAAGAATAAGCCACTGCTCCAAAACCGATATCAAAAAAGTACTTTTGGGGGAAATGTCCTCTGGTCTGATGAAACAAAAATAGAACTGTTTGGCCATAATAACCATCGTTATGTTTGGAGGAAAAAGGGGGAGGCTTGCAAACCGAAGAACACCAAACCAACCGTGAAGCACGGGGGTGCTTTGCTGCAGGAGGGACTGGTGCACTTCACAAAATAGATGGCATCACGAGGGAAGGAAATTATGTGGATATATTGAAGCAACATCTCAAGATATCAGTCAGGAAGTTAAAGCTTGGTCGCAAATGGGTCTTCCAAATGGACAATGACCCCAAGCATACTTCCAAAGTTGTCGCAAAATGGCTTAAGGACAACAAGGTCAAGCCTTGACCTCAATCCTATAGAAAATTTGTGGGCAGAACTGAAAAAGCGTGTACGAGCAAGGAGGCCTACAAACCTGACTCAGTTACACCAGCTCTGTCATGAGGAATGGGCCAAAATTCACCCAACTTATTGTGGGAAGCTTGTGGAAGGCTACCTGAAAAGTTTGACCCAAGTTAAACAATTTAAAGGCAATGCTACCAAATACTAATTGAGTGTATGTAAACTTCTGACCCACTGGGAATGTGAATAAATAAATAAAAGCTGAAATAAATAATTCTCCACTATTCTTCTGACATTTCACATTCTTAAAATAAAGTGGTGATCCTAACTGACCTAAAACAGGGAATTCTTTACAAGGATTAAATGTCAGGAATTGTGAAAAACTGAGTTTAAATGTATTTGGCTAAGGTGTATGTAAACTTACGACTTTAGCTGTAGCTACTCTACTTGTGCCAAAATTGTACTGTAGGGAGTCAGCAAATATAATTAAAAGTACACAATATTCATCTATGGCAAAGATACTTAAACAGTACCAGTCAAAAGTTTGGACAGACCTTCTCATTCAAAGGTTTTTCTTTATTTTACTATTTTCTACATTGTAGAATAATAATGAAGAGATCAAAAAAATGAAATAACACATATAGAGTCATGTAGAAACCAAAAAAGTGTTAAACAAATCAAAATATATTTTATATTTGAGATTCATCGAAGTTGCCACCCTTTGCCTTGATGACATTCAAAGTTCGTACTGTTAGGTGACCTAAACTGGGACATGCTTAACACCCCGGACATCCTACAATCTAAGCTAGATTCCCTCAATCTCACACAAACTATCAAGGAACCTATCTGGTACAACCCTAAATCCGTAACCACGGGCACCCTCTTAGATATCATCCTGACCAACCTGCCCTATAAATACACCTCTGTCTTCAACCAGGATCTCAGCGATCACTGCCTCATTGCCTGCGTGCGTAATGGGTCCGTGGTCAAACGACCACCCCTCATCACTGTCAAACGCTCCCTAAAACACTTCAGCGAGCAGGCCTTTCCAATCGACTTGTCCCGGGTATCCTGGGAGGACATTGACCTTATCCCGTCAGTAGAAGATGCCTGGTTGCTCTTCAAAAGTGCTTTCCTCACCATCTAAATAAGCATGCCCCATTCAAAAAATGTAGAACTAAGAACAGATAAAGCCCTTGGTTCACCCCAGACTTGACTGCCCTTGACCAAAAATATCCTGTGGCGTTCTGCATTAGCATCGAATAGCCCCCGCAACATGCAACTTTTCAGGGAAGTCAGGAACCAATATACTCAGGCAGTGCGGAAAGCTAAGGCTAGCATTTTCAAACAGAAATTTGCATCCTGTAGAACTAATTCCAAAAAGTTTTGGAACACTAATGTCCATGGAGAATAAAATCACCTCCTCCCAGCTGCCCACTGCTCTGAGGACTTATAGATGACCAGCAAACTGGATGTAGTCTATCACAGTGCCATCCATTTTGTCACCAAAGCCTCATATACTACCCACCACTGCGACCTGTATGCTCTCGTTGGCTGGCCCTCACTACATAGTAGTCGCCAAACCCACTGGCTCCAGGTCATCTATAAGTCTTTGCTAGGTATCGATCACTCCAGTGTTAATGCTAAATTGTAATTAATTCGCCTCTATGGCCTATTTATTGCCTTACCTCCCTACTTTTCTACATTTGCACACACTGTACATAGATTTTTCTATTGTGATATTGACTGTACATTTGTTTATGTGTAACTCTGTGTTGTTTTTGTTGCACTGCCTTGCTTTATATTGGCCAGGTCGCAGTTGTAAATGAGAACTTGTTCTCTACTGGCCTACCTGGTAAAAAAAAAACGGGGAAAAAAAATTACAAAAAATGTGGAATGCATTTCAATTGCTAAAAGTTATTTTTGTGGAATTTATTTCCTTCTTAATGCGTTTGAGCCAATCAGATGTGTTGTGACACGGTAGGGGTGGTATACAGAAGATAGCCCTATTTGTTAAAAGACCAAGTCCATATTATGGCAAGAACAGCTCAACTAAGCAAAGAGAAATGACAGTCCATCATTACTTTAAGACATGAAGGTCAGTCAATCCTGAAGGACACCAACAAGAAGAAGAGACTTGTTTTGGCCAAGAAACACGAGCAATGGACATAAGACTGGTGGAAATCTGTTCTTCGGCCTGATGAGTCCAAATTTGAGATTTTTGGTAGCAACCGCCGTGTCTTTGTGAGACGCAGAGTAGGTGACCTGATGATCTCTGCATGTGTGGTTTCCACCGTGAAGCATGGAGGAGGAGTTGTGATGGTGTGGGGGTGCTTTGCTGGGGACACGGTCAGTGATTGATTAAGGCACACTTAACTAGCATGGCTACCACAGCATTCTGCAGCGATACGCCATCCCATCTGGTTTGCGCTTAGTGGGACAATCATTTGTTTTTCAACAGGACAATGACACAACACACCTCCAGGCTGTGTAAGGGCTATTTGACCAAGAAGGAGAGTGATGGAGTGCTTCATCAGATGACCTGGCCTCCACAATCACCAGACCTCAACCCAATTGAGATGATTTGGCATGAGTGGGACCGCAGAGTGAAGGAAAAGCAGCCAACAAGTGCTCAGAATATGTGGGAACTCTTTCAAGACTGTTGGAAAAGCATTCCAGATGAAGTTGGTTGAGAGAATGCCAAGAGTGTGCAAAGCTGTCATAAAGGCAAAGGGTGGCTACTTTGAAGAATCTCAATTATAAAATATATTTTGATTTGTTTAACACTTTTTTGGCTACTACATGATTCCATGTGTGTTATTTCATAGTTTTGATGTCTTCACTATTATTCTACAATGTAGAATAATGGAATGACCCCCCTGGAATGAGTAGGTGTGTCCCGACTTTTGACTGGTACTGTATGTTTCCCCTTTCATCTGTGTCGGGTGTTAGCTAGTTACCGGCTTGGTAGGTATTCAGCCAGCATAGAACAAAAGGTGAAGGGGGCCGTTCAAAATTATGACGCAGTTGTCATGTCAACACATCTGTCAGTGTTGCTGTGAACCGCATCACAATAGACATGCCAAACGGGAGACGTATAAACAAATTGACAGCGGTGACAGCGGTGATGGAAACGGGAAGTTTCGGTAGTATTTTAAAAACGCAGACAGATAATTTGTTCGTTTGACATGATGGGATCTTTGTGTCGGTAAAATGTATAATGCAAGAAATGGCGGTGGAAACGCCAAATATGTGCAAACATTGATATAATAACCCTCATATCGAAGTAAACTTGGAGTCACGCGATGACATGCTGTGTGTGCGGTCCTTCCACTACGGCTTGGGAATCCATGCTGTTTAAATTAGGCTACAGATGAAATAAAATAGGATGAACTTCACAGGGTGGTGAAAGTGGCACCAAACGGAGCTTGATGCTCATTTCCAATAAACATCAAGGGTCTTATTCTGGTGACATGATGATCAATGCTTCACTGCCATTTTGACAAATAAAAACATTCTTGCTCTTTATCCACAATCCACCCGCAGATCCTACACACACCGTATCTGCAAGCTGTTGTCCAGCGTAGGCACATTTTCTTTTAAATGTTGATTTTCAAACATTTGCATGAAAATCTGTTGCCAATTGGATTGAAACCTAGCTATTGATGCAATATCAATGCTTTTTGAGCTTGAGTTGCTGAGTGTATCACCAAATTGGCTCCCCGCCCATAAGCCTGTCTTTTCAAACTTCCTGTCATTTAGCCATGAGAGACTGTACTTGATATTTATAAGTGATATTTTAGTCCCTCAAAAGGCTATTTTACATGGGAATCAGAATGACTGTTCTCGGGACCTTTAATTTCTAAGCTAGTGTGTAAAATATATATATTTTTGCAATAATCTGGACTTGTTCTTCTAGTATTAGAATTTAAAAACAAATACATCATTTCCAGATCTGAAAATACAATCCTGTTATTTTGTGTTATTAAAATGATAAAACTATCAAATGGGTCATATGTTATGGACTTAATTAAGTCCCTACATAAACACTTACCATGGTCCAACTCCTTTGATATGTTTCTCTCCAATTCATTCTGCATCTAGAATAGAAGAGCAAGCATATTCTGAGATAGTGGTATAACCAAAATCTTTATCACTGCTGTGGGCTTTTAAACAAGAAACAATTTAACATTAAAAATGTTTTTGTATAATGGATATCCTTATAAAACAAAAATAACTTGTACCATCAAAAGTAGAGGACCACTTTCCATAAAGAGGGAAATTGCCCGCTTTACTTGTTGGTATTAAATCCACGTAACATAAGCTAATGTTGGTAAATTGTGCTTGATGAAAAAAGGCATACAGAACTGCATGAGAAAAAGCACTGCAATTTTAGCAACACAACAGAGCATGCAAGCAAAGCTCTGCTTGAGCCTATATGGAAACCGAATGATGTTTCTATAGTGGTTGAATTACACCAACTGAACAGTGTTCACTGTTAAGATCCTATTACTGGGATGTCAGTGGCAGTCGGTGACTTTTAAGAGGGAAGATGATAATTGTTTTTATAAGCACAGCCTTATTTCTATTGCAACATATTGGATGACTGTCATTCATATTCCATTCACCAAGCTCGACGTAACATCGATAGGTTTAGGCTATGAACATGATACTGACATTTTCAGTTTAAGAAAGGATTTTAACAGAATCGGAGGAATGAATACACCCCGGATTACACACAAACAGTTTTCATAGCAGCCACATACAAAGAGCATGATCATTTTGCCGTTGTATAAATCCTCGCCTCTACGCGCTCTCCTCCTTTCACCTTTTCCATTCACTTTTGGACTTCAGTACACAACCCATCAGCTGTGACCAGGAAAAAAAAATACTTTCCAAGCCAAACCATTTAAGCTAACGTCACAGTCAACATAGTTACTAGAACTAACACGTTAGTAAACCCGCTACAATCACGCAGTACAGTGTACTGCAGTTTAGCAGTTACACCAGCGGGCCCCGGTGGCAAGAAATTAATACAACCAAAACCTTACCTTGACTTGTAAGAGTTCCAGTGTCGGATAGCCATAGCCGCCTAGCTAACATAGCGTCCCTCTCTGTTTGATACAGGTGTTTGAGTAAGCTAAACTAGCTAGCTGCATTTGCTAGCTAAGTGAGATTTAGTGAGATCTCACTCTCTTGCTTCTACAATTTTAAAGAAATGTATTTGTTCAAAAGTGTTCAACCATTGTTTTTCGCTCACATTTTATACACTGCTGTGCTCACTAGCTGTAGCTTATGCTTTCAGTACTAGATTCATTCTCCGATCCTTTGATTGGGTGGACAACATGTCAGTTCATGCTGCAAGAGCTCTGATGGGTTGGCAGACATCCTCCGGAAGCTGTCATAATTACTGTGTAAGTCTATGGAAGGGGGTTAAGAACCATGAACCTCATAGGTTTTGTATTGAAGTCAATGTACCCAGAGAATGGAAGCTAGGTGTCCTCCAGCTACACCATGGTGCTACCCTACAGAGTGCTGTTGAGGCTACTGTAGACTTTAATTGTGCAACAGTGTGTTTTAATCAATTATTTGGTGACATGAATATATTTAGTATAGTTTTATATAAAAATGATAACTAATGTTTCACTATTTTATAAAAATTATCTGAGGAGCCTCTCGTTTGATCATTTCAACAAGCACAACACCTCAGCAAGACAATACAGTAGCTGCTTTTGCTGCAGTTTCATTTAACAGATACAGAACACATTGTATTTCATTTAAATCTAGTCAATTGTTCCTGAAACATTTGTGTGCAAATGAATGACATCCCAAACCATCTAATCGTTACTAAAGAAAATCTCCTATGACAGACAGTTGTCACAGCAAAACGGGCTCCAAGGAATTCAGAAGGGTTTCGACAAATTGTGTTTCTCTCAATTCCTCTCTAAAATGCAAAATCATAGTTTTGACATCTGTGACAACTGGCCTGCATTGAGTGGGACGCAACGCTGCGGGAGGTTCAGATTTAAATTGTAGGCCTATAATGTAGAGCAGAGTCTCCAACCCTGTTCCTTGAGAGCTACCATGCCTGTAGGTTTTAGCTCCTAACTCTAATAAATAAGCTGAATCAGGTTAGTTGCAACTGGGGTTGAAGCCAAACCTACAGGAGCATAGCTCTCCAGGAACAGGCTTGAGAGCCCTGATGTAGAGCAACCATGCCTCTCTGACATGTAGAATAAGGAATTACACCTGGTCTATACGTGTCATTTCTATGTGTAACGTTTGCCAAACTGAACGTGACCCTGTATTACTTGATAGGACCCTGGTGCAGCTACAATGGGTAGCCCTAAAGCTAACTGAACTAGCACTGGGTGCATACACTTTCACTTGTCTGGGGCACTGGGTGGAGGTAACAGATTTTTGACCATTCTATTTCTCATAAAGGGCAATCTCCACCCACCCGGGGCACTGGCCAAGCTAAAACAAAATTAACCCGCTCTCACATGCTGTGAAACCACGGTTGTGTGCGGAGTGTTGCAAGCGTGGGCCAATGGGAAGGTGAGGGGAGAGGCCCAATGTGAGGGGGAGAGGGGAGGGTCAGAGGAGAGTGAAGCAGCAGCATATGCAGGTCAGTCAGCTAACACACAACTACACACCTGGTCATGAGTCTGGCTGAAGAGAGGAGAGATGAGAGACAGACTTTTGAGCTAGAAGCTGAAGGATTGAGAAATAGAGAGGTTAGGCACAAAGTCCCACTATAAGAAAACTCTAAAAGAATAGGAAGGAAGGAAAGATGGCGAGAGAAGAATAGAGGTGATACAGGATGGACATTTAGTCATATATATAGCTCTAGTGAGAAAAGGAAGAAAGACAGCACTTGGAAAAAAAATGTAAGCAAAGCATTAGAACAGTTGTCATTCAACGACACACTTTTATAAAAAAAAATGTGAATTACAATGTAACTACACTGCCAGTTACATAAAAACAACATAAAAAGTACACTGCTAACTCCCTATTATGACACCATGGAGATGGGATATGTTACGAAAATGGTCAAAAGTAAACCAAGGCAACCTGAATGCATGGAAACCCAATGCAACATCCCCTCAAGTCAAAAAGGTTAGTTAAGTCAAGTCAAAAATATACTAAATCTCAAAAAACGTGAACTATCCCTTTAAGCAATGTGGAGCACAGTCCCTGTATATTTGCTATTGCCATTCAAAATTCAGTCAGCCTGTTACCTTTGCCAGGTAAGCCTCCACCCTGCTGCTCTGACCCCCATCCCCCAGGGGGCTGAGGAGAGGCCCTCCCAGGCTCCTGTTGAGGGGACCCAGCGTTGCCCCGTAGGCCCCCACCGACCCCAGGGAGCTCATGTCCAGAGGCCCGCCCAGGCTGCCGTTGACAATGCTGCTGGCTATCAGGGACTTGCTGCGGTGGCGCTCGCTCATCAGCTTGGTGTTGGCCTCCGCCAGCCGCTCATTGGACCTGGGAGAGATGACGCAGAGAAGCACCATGACTGGGGGTTCAGCATTCAGATTTGGGGTTGCAAAATTCCGGAAATGTTCCCAAAATTCCCAGGTTTTTCAGAAATCCTGGTTGGAGGATTCCTGGGAATCAGGAGGCAATCCTTCAACTGGGATTTCCCCAAAAAACTGTAATTTGGGGAAAGTTTGTGGAATACAGCACAACCTCAGAGAGGTTTCGCAGCGTGTCAGAGGGTGAGTGGGGTCGCATTTGTGGGTGAGTAACGAACTGACGGGTCAACCAAATAGGCAGTTCAACCCGGGACATTAAGCCTATTCAATGCAACAACAAAAAACTTCGGTAACACTTTACTGTAGGTGTCCTTATGCATGCGTTTATAACGCCTTTATAACATCTATATAACACATTATAAGAGGGGTGGGCAAACGTTTTTGCTTGAGGGCCACATTAGGATTTAGAAAATCAACGGAGGGCCGCACAGATACTTTTTTGTACTGATATCTCTGTCAAAAAAAGGGCAGTAATTTGAAAATATATCTAGTTTTAGACGTTCAAGAGTTTTAACCCATAATAATCATTCCAGTCTTTCGGACAAGTAGGAGAGATTTTTTTTACTTGTCCAAAAGCTCACGTCACTTATCCAAATATACAAAATGTTTTGTAACAGCATTTTTACATCAATGTAGGATGCAAGGAACCACTTTACAAAATGAAATGCATTACTATCTTTAAAAAAAAAACATAATCAGACAAAAATATAGGCTACACCATGGCGATTGGATTAAGGCAATCCTACAAAAAATTGCAACTTTTAAATTACAACCTCGAAATTAAGTGCGTCCCGCCATCGACCAGGCGATAAAAAGTATGTCTACGGTTGAAAACAGACTCTGGGACAGTTCTGGAAGACCAGATCCAAAATGCATACAACCACTGCACATTACAATATTTAAGAAAAGCAATAAGCTGATGAAACAGATCAGACCCTTTATCTTAAAATATTTCAGTTTTATTTATTCATATTATCAGCTCAATAAAGCACACATGGGTGTAGGCTAGGATTATGCCTTTGGCAGCAGGACAAAAAAGAACGTTGATTTGAAAACCAATAGATGAAAAAAAAATGGTGGTTTCAAATGCATATTAAGTATTTCTAAAATAATTCCCTCAAAGTGCTGTGCATTCGGAAAGTATTCAGACCCCTTGACTTTTTACACATTTTGTTATGTTACAGCCTTATTCTAAAATGGATTGAATAAATTTTTTCCTCATCAATATACACACAATACCCCATAATGACAAAGTGAAAATAGTATTTTAGTGATATAAAGAACCATTTCAAAGTAGAGGAGTGTAGGCAAGAGATAAAATAAATATTCTGTCATTGTTGACAATGAAGGAATATGGAATCTGTCTGATATGTGTACATATGAAATCGGATGGAATATATGTGAACATGATGGTTAACAACTGTGCAGTAGATTTTTTAGTAGATACGGGTGCTGAAGTCACTGTATTGTCCAGGTCTTGGCTGAATTATTTTGATTTTCCCATCATGTCAAGCAAAGAGGCACTGAGTTAGAAGGTAGGCCTTGAAATACATCCACAGGTACACCTCCAATTGACTCAAATGATGTCAATTAGCCTATCAGACGCTTCTAAAGCCATGACATCATTTTCTGGAATATTCCAAGCTGTTTAAAGGCACAGTCAATTTAGTGTATGTAAACTTCTTAACCCACTGGAATTATGATACAGTGAATTATAAGTGAAATAATCTGTCTGTAAACAATTGTTGGAAAGATTACTTGTGTCATGCACAAAGTAGATGTCCTAACCGACTTGCCAAAACTATAGTTTGTTAACAAGAAATTGGTGGAGTGGTTGAAAAATTAGTTTTAATGACGCCAACCTAAGTGTATGTAAACTTCCGACTTCAACTGTAAGTTTATGGTTAAATAGTTTCAAAATGCTGATCACCTCTGCTTAGATTAAAGGTGGGTGGTGTGCAACAAGCACTGTCCTTCACTCTCCGGACTTCTGACCACTTTATTTCAACGAACATCAAATATGAAATATTATAATAAACAGAATCAAGCCTTTAGACGTTAAATGTCAATTATCCTTTATTATATTTGTCAAACATGACTGGCCATCAGCCTGTAATTAAAAGTCTCATTAAAGTTAGGCTACATTTTCTGGTGCCTCCGTCATTTTAGCATCGGTTTCGACATCACCTACACTTTGACATGTAGGCATTTTTATTCATGTCCTGTACATGAAAAATAGATTGGGATATTATTCCAACGTTGGCTTCTGATCCAATTCTGATCGGAGAAATTCTTTGATAGTGATATGTTTTACTTATCTATTTGGGACAACTTAAATCTATACTCTTTTTTTATTTTATTTATTTAACTAGGCAAGTCCGACCATTTAAAAAAAAATTGTTCCAAGAGGACAAGCGTTAATGTCCAGCCCTGTATAATTATAATTATATATTTTTTACTCAAACCTCCCGAGGACCGGATTGAACGGGCTGTAGTTTGCCCACCACTGCATTATAACATTTGTCATAAGCTGTCATCAGTCGTTTTAAATAGTTATGAGTCACAGCATGAGATGTTATAAAACCGGTTATAATTGCTGTTTAAAACGACTTCATCCATCCTGTTGCCATGTGCTATAAATGTCAACTGTTAATAACAACTGATATTATACAGTCTGCATGACAACTCATATGTTATTACATGCTGCATAAGAGTCTACAGTGGTTCCACCTTTAACAGTTGCGTCTTACTGCAGCACACCTTCCGTGCTGCCGCAGCATTCTGTGGCACTTTGTTACTGCAATTTATTGCTAATTTGACCACCAGAGGGCATCTTTGAGAAGCATTTGATAGTATTCCGTATTGGCATTACCAGAGAATTTCAAACCTTTTTTGTAATAACATAGTATATGGGATTGATTTTCAGAAATGTGGTTTAATAATTTGATTCATATTATGGTGTTTCTACTCAGAGATGAACAAAAAACGAAATCCTCAGGGTTTCTGTTAGGATAGAATGGAAAATATGGCGCCGTACAAAGTGACGGAGTATATACCTCCTTTGTCCCACCCCCCACACATGCGGTGACCTCACCCATTGAGACCAGCATGTCCAGAGATACAACCTCTCTTATCATCACCCAGTGCCTGGGCTTGCCTCCGCTGTACCCGTGCCCCACCATACCCCTGTCTGCACATTATGCCCAGAATCTATTCTACCACGCCCATAAATCTGCTCCTTTTATTCTTTGTCCCCAACGCTCTAGGCGACCAGTTTTGATAGCCTTTAGCCGCACCCTCATCCTACTAATCCTCTGTTCCTCGGGTGATGTGGAGGTAAACCCAGGCCCTGCATGTCCCCAGTCACCCTCATTTGTTGACTTCTGTGATCGAAAAAGCCTTGGCCTCATGCATGTCAACATCAGAAGCCTCCTCCCTAAGTTTGCCTTACTCACCGCTTTAGCACACTCTGCCAACCCTGATGTCCTTGCCGTGTCCGAATCCTGGCTTAGGAAGGCCACCAAAAATTCTGGGATTTCCATACCCAACTATAACACTTTCCGTCAAGATAGAACTGCCAAAGGGGGAGGAGTTGCAATCTACTGCAGAGATAGCCTGCAAAGTTCTGTCATACTTTCCAGGTCTATGCCCAAACAGTTCGAACTTCTAATTTTAAAAATTAATCTCTCCAGAAATAAGTCTCTCACTGTTGCCGCCTGCTACCGACCCCCCTCAGCTCCCAGCTGTGCCCTGGACACCATTTGTGAATTGATCGCTCCCCATCTAGCTTCAGAGTTTGTTCTGTTAGGTGACCTAAACTGGGATATGCTTAACACCCCGGCAGTCCTACAATCCAAGCTTGATGCCCTCAATCTCACACAAATCATCAAGGAACCCACCAGGTACAACCCTAAATCCGTAAACATGGGCACCCTAATAGACATTATCCTGACCAACCTGCCCTCCAAATACACCTCTGCTGTCTTCAATCAAGATCTCAGCGATCACTGCCTCATTGCCTGTATCCGCCACGGGTCCGCGGTCAAACGACCACCCCTCATCACTGTCAAACGCTCCCTAAAACACTTCTGCGAGCAGGCCTTTCTAATCGACCTGGCCCGGGTACCCTGGAAGGATATTGACCTCATCCCGTCAGTTGAGGATGCCTGGTCATTCTTTAAAAGTTACTTCCTCACCATATTAGACAAGCATGCTCCGTTCAAAAAATGCAGAACCAAGAACAGATATAGCCCTTGGTTCACTCCAGACCTGACTGCCCTCGACCAGCACAAAAACATCCTGTGGCGAACTGCAATAGCATCGAAGAGCCCCCGCGATATGCAACTGTTCAGGGAAGTCAGGAACCAATACACGCAGTCAGTCAGGAAAGCAAAGGCCAGCTTTTTCAAGCAGAAATTTGCATCCTGTAGCTCTAACTCCAAAAAGTTCTGGGATACTGTAAAGTCCATGGAGAACAAGAGCACCTCCTCCCAGCTGCCCACTGCACTGAGGCTAGGTAACACGGTCACCACTGATAAGTCCGTGATAATCGAAAACTTCAACAAACATTTCTCAATGGCTGGCCATGCCTTCCTCCTGGCGACTCCAACCTTGGCCAACAGCCCCGCCCCCCCCGCTGCTACTCGCCCAAGCCTCCCCAGCTTCTCCTTTACCCATATCCAGATAGCAGATGTTCTGAAAGAGCTGGAAAACCTGGACCCATACAAATCAGCTGGGCTTGACAATCTGGACCCCCTATTTCTGAAACTGTCCGCCGCCATTGTCGCACCCCCTATTACCAGCCTGTTCAACCTCTCCTTCGTATCATCTGAGATCCCCAAGGATTGGAAAGCTGCCGCGGTCATCCCCCTCTTCAAAGGGGGAGACACCCTGGACCCAAACTGTTACAGACCTATATCCATCCTGCCCTGCCTATCTAAGGTCTTCGAAAGCCAAGTCAACAAACAGATCACTGACCATCTCGAATCCCACCGTACCTTCTCCGCTGTGCAATCCGGTTTCCGAGCCGGTCACGGGTGCACCTCAGCCACGCTCAAGGTACTAAACGATATCATAACCGCCATCGATAAAAGACATTACTGTGCAGCCGTCTTCATCGACCTGGCCAAGGCTTTCGACTCTGTCAATCACCATATTCTTATCGGCAGACTCAGTAGCCTCGGTTTTTCTAATGACTGCCTTGCCTGGTTCACCAACTACTTTGCAGACAGAGTTCAGTGTGTCAAATCGGAGGGCATGTTGTCCGGTCCTCTGGCAGTCTCTATGGGGGTACCACAGGGTTCAATTCTCGGGCCGACTCTTTTCTCTGTATACATCAATGATGTTGCTCTTGCTGCGGGCGATTCCCTGATCCACCTCTACGCAGACGACACCATTCTATATACTTCCGGCCCTTCCTTGGACACTGTGCTATCTAACCTCCAAACGAGCTTCAATGCCATACAACACTCCTTCCGTGGCCTCCAACTGCTCTTAAACGCTAGTAAAACCAAATGCATGCTTTTCAACCGTTCGCTGCCTGCACCCGCACGCCCGACTAGCATCACCACCCTGGACGGTTCCGACCTAGAATATGTGGACATCTATAAGTACCTAGGTGTCTGGCTAGACTGCAAACTCTCCTTCCAGACTCATATCAAACATCTCCAATCCAAAATCAAATCAAGAATCGGCTTTCTATTCCGCAACAAAGCCTCCTTCACTCACGCCGCCAAACTTACCCTAGTAAAACTGACTATCCTACCGATCCTCGACTTCGGCGATGTCATCTACAAAATAGCTTCCAATACTCTACTCAGCAAACTGGATGCAGTTTATCACAGTGCCATTCGTTTTGTTACTAAAGCACCTTATACGACCCACCACTGCGACCTGTATGCCCTAGTCGGCTGGCCCTCGCTACATGTTCGTCGTCAGACCCACTGGCTCCAGGTCATCTACAAGGCTATGCTAGGTAAAGTGCCGCCTTATCTCAGTTCACTGGTCACGATGGCTACACCCACCCGCAGCACGCGCTCCAGCAGGTGTATCTCACTGATCATCCCTAAAGCCAAAACCTCATTTGGACGCCTTTCCTTCCAGTTCTCTGCTGCCTGCGACTGGAACGAATTGCAAAAATCTCTGAAGTTGGAGACTTTTATCTCCCTCAACAACTTTAAAAATCTGCTATCCGAGCAGCTAACCGATCGCTGCAGCTGTACATAGTCCATCTGTAAACTACCCACCCAATTTACCTACCTCACCGCCCATACTGCTTTTATTTATTTACTTTTCTGCTCTTTTGCACACCAGTATCTCTTCTTGCACATGATCATCTGATGATTTATCACTCCAGTGTTAATCTGCTAAATTGTAATTATTCGATTTATTGCCTACCTCATGCCTTTTGCACACATTGTATATAGATTCTCTTTTTTTTCTACCATGTTATTGACTTGTTTATTGTTTACTCCATGTGTAACTCTGTGTTGTCTGTTCACACTGCTATGCTTTATCTTGGCCAGGTCGCAGTTGCAAATGAGAACTTGTTCTCAACTAGCCTACCTGGTTAAATAAAGGTGAAATAAATAAATAAAAAATGTAAATCAGTGATTTTTATTCACATAGTATTTCGTTGGGGATCCATAACTAAATTAACATCTGTAATTTGAAAGAGTATTTTTTATCATTATTTTATTAACGAAATGTGTTTATTTGTTTATTAGACTACTGTGCAGTCTACAATACATACTGTAGTAAACATGGGAAAGTGCCTAATTCCTTACATAAGGGAGAGCAGGCCATGTCTGTACTACAGAATGCATAGCACGCGGTAGACTGGGGTTCGAATCCCCGCAGGGAAGGAAGGAGTAGGCTGTCCTTGTAAATAGGAATTTTTTCTTAACTGATTCCATATGGGTTATTTCATAGTTGTGATGTCGTCACTATTATTCTACAATGTAGAAAATAGTAAAAATATAGAAAAATCCTGGAACGAGTTTGTGTGTCCAAACGTTTGACTTGCTGGAACCAGTACTTGCTGGAACCGAAAATGACGGTCGGCAGTACAGTACAGGGCTATTTACGATGAAGGAGTAGGTTGTCCTTGTAAATAAGAATTTGTTCTTAACTGACTTGCCTAGTTAAATAAAGGTTACACTAAGAGCATAACATTTCTGCACCTAATTTTCAAATTCTTGTCTCACCAATACCCAATTGGAGATTAAGTGAAAATAAAAACCCTCATTGATTTATCAAGACCAGTCCCCATGCTTGGCTTAGAGCAGCACGAAAGATGCTAAAATAGTTGTAATAATAATAAATAAGACCTACACCATTTTTAACAGCACATTACTCAACACTAGTGAGACTCATTTCGCTTATGGTAGGCATACATTATATATATATATATATTTTTTTTTTCAATGACATGACTCCGCCAATAATTACATTTAGAGGATTGGAGGACTCTAAAAAGTAACACTATTTTGGAGATTTCGTTTTCATTTAACCTAGAGTGAGCGAGAAAAAGGCAATTCTTGAACATGGGGTGAGACATTCTCACTAATTTGTAAATAAAGCCAGTTTGGGCACCATAATTTGTAAATAACTTCATTAAAAATCCTACAATGTGATTTTCTGGATTTTTCCCCCTCATTTTGTCTGTCATAGTTGAAGTGTACCTATGATGAAAATTACAGGCCTCTCTCATCTTTTTAAGTGGGAGAACTTGCACAATTGGTGGCTGACTAAATACTTTTTTGCCCCACTGTATCAGACCAGAGAAATATTGAGCTGCAGCTCACGTTTAAAGTGGTTTAAACTTTGAATCTCAACACGAGGTAGAAACGATAAAGTCACCTGCCGGACAATCACTGGTACGGCTGATTAGCTGTCCTCAGTTAAGTATCTAGAAAAGCGAATTTAAGTGGGACCATTCCTTTACTCTGTTCAAATTATCATATTACACTACTCGCATCACCCCACTGGGAACCATCGACATGGCTGGCTAGCCTATCTTCAAAGAAGCATATTCCAGAGTGAATGGAAGTAGAATAAACTCTGTAGTTCTGTTCAGGCCTACACGACAAGTCGCCAGGAACCAGACAACTGCAGAGGAGAACAACAGTAAAAAGCCGGATGGGGACCCCTTTAGGACAATCAGAGCCTTAGAATCTTGCCACGAAAAGCCTAACCAACCCCCTTTCCAAGAAGGACCAGTTAGGAGAGATACACGGCAAACCAAGGCATTTCAACGCAAATAAATGCATGATTTCTTACTCCAAGTGGGCGGTAGTTCGTGTGCAAAGTGAGACGTTAAGTGTCTCTGTCCCCCTCTCTTTCTCGCCCTCTCCATGTCTTTAACAAGCAGCCATATTGTTGTCAGTCCACTAGGGACCTGTTTCTAATGTATCAAGTGTGTATGTTTATCCTGTGTTACCATTTAGTTAGCTAGTAAATAAATAATTAAACCAACGTGTAGTACTGAATCATTGGTAATGCTCGGGTTTTTGCAGACGAAAGGTTACGACTGTTCAGAATGATGATATGAGGTTCTGATTAATGAGTTGACTGTTTATGTAAAGACCGTCAGAGTTTAATTCGGGAGATGGTAACTCTTTAAAGAACCGCTCTCGTGGCACCGCAAACCCGAATGAGTTAATTGCCAGCAGCATACCACCCTGCATACCACTGCTGGCTTGCTTCTGAAGCTAAGCAGGGTTGGTCCTGGTCAGTCCCTGGATGGGAGACCAGGTGCTGCTGGAAGTGGTGTTGGAGGGCCAGTAGGAGGCACTCTTTCCTCTGGTCTAAACAAAGATCCCAATGCCCCAGGGCAGTGATTGGGGACACTGCTCTGTGTAGGGTGCCGTCTTTCGGATGGGACGTTAAACGGGTGTCCTGACTCTCTGAGGTCATTAAAGATCCCATGGCACTTATCGTAAGAGTAGGGGTGTTAACCCCGGTGTCCTGGCTAAATTCCCAATCTGGCCCTCAACCATCACGGTCACCTAATAATCCCCAGTTTACAATTGGCTCATTCATCCCCCTCCTCTCCCCTGTAACTATTCCCCAGGTCGTTGCTGCAAATGAGAACGTGTTCTCAGTCAACTTACCTGGTAAAATAACGGTAAAATAAAATAAAATAAAAAATTGTTACATGATTAATTTCATTGGGTAACAATTAAAAATACTTACTTGATTAGATAAATAACAGTCATCAGATTAATTTAAAGTCACGACAGCTTCTATCAATCCACGGTTAGTGATTCAAGTATGTTTTGAAAGATACTACCGGTATCACGTCATCTATGCATTAACAAATTAAACACCTTCTTTGCTCGCTTTGAGGACAATACAGTGCCACTGACACCAAAGCCTGTGGGCTCTCCTTCTCCGTGGCCAACGTGAGTAAAACATTTAAACGTGTTAACCCTCGCAAGGCCGCTAGACCAGACGGCATCCCTAGCCGCGTCCTCCAAGCAAGAGCAGACCAGCTGGTGGCCACACCAGATACTGACTGTTACTTTTGACCCCCCCCCCTTTGTTCAGGCACACATTATTCCATTTCTGTTAGTCACATGTCTGCGGAACAGTTTACGTCTCAGTTGTTGAATCTTATGTTCATACAAACATTTACACATGTTAAGTTTGCTGAAAATAAACGCAGTTGACAGTGAGAGGACGTTTCTTTTTTTGCTGAGTTTATATTGCAATTATTCTTGAATGAGCGGCCATTCATGTGCAAAGGACTAGCATTTCAATGAATATAATTATAGACTGTGTAGTGAATCCATTTGTCTATCCCGCTCTCTCAGTCCCCACCACTTTCCTTTTGTCTACCAAGCTGTCATATCGGCCGACTTTTCTATCACTGTAAGTAACCAATATCTACTGTTTGTTTGTGATGTATTTCTGTGATTATTTAGTTAGTTAGTAAATAAATAATTAAGCCAATATTTATATTGCTGATTCATTATGGAAACTAGGGTTCGTGCAGATAACCAAGAATTGTACGACATTCATATGAGACTGATAGAAGGTAAAGAAAAATTAATTACTGATTGATGACTGAAATGTAAGAGATTTTTTAGATCTCTAAGAGTTCATTCGGAAGATGGAACTCCTTAAATAAACGTGTCTGTGGTGACCCAGGTTATTAATGAGTTAATTGTTGCATGATTTAATTCAATCACGTAATCAATTCAATGTTAGATAATCGATTTGATAAAATAGCATGTCATCACATTGATGATAGTCACAGACACGACACTGTAAGCAGCAGAGAGGAGGAAAATACATGTTTAGAACTGATAGTTGATCGCATAGTAACAGAATGAATGCAATTAATTGATTATAACTCGATGGACACAGCTTTTATTAGAACCAAAACATACACAGCCTACCTCTGCTCAACACTCGAACTAGAGAATGAATCGTTCCGGGGCAGCTGTAGTTCGCGACCGAAATTGTGCTGATCTGCCTCGCTGCAGTCAAGCAGTGTCATTCCACCAAGAGCCGTTCACAATCTAGTCCGGTTGCGGCCACAACTAAACCTTGTTTCAAAGGTATCAATAAACAATCTCATTTGTATGCCTACCAATCACAAATGTACAATGCTTGAAGCACACTTATATTAGTCTCAGTCTCAAAGGACAGCTCCAATAACAAGCCTTCTATGGCTAATGAGAGACTTGTAGAATCTAAGTTTTCAGTTCATTGTTCGCCGATAGGGGATCCTGCGTGCCCCGGGTGTTACCGAATCAAATGAACGAAATGAGTCGAAAGATTCATTCTTTTCGACTGAACAAGTTGAAAAGATCCGAGAGAGTAAAAGGAGGTGAACTTGCTATCACTAGTACGCAGATTCTTATGTAGCATGTAATAACACAAGTTGTCATGAAGACTTCATCATAGCAGTTGTTAGTAACAGTTGACAGAGCATATGAAAATAGGATGAACAGTAATTTTAACACCCATTACAACCGCTTTTATAACGTCATGCCGTGACTCAACTATTTAAAACTACTTATGACAGCTTTTGACAAAATGTTGTGTTATATAGCTGTTATAAAGGCTTTATGAATGCCTGTATAAAAACACATACAGTACATTTTAGTCAATTATCCAGAGCGACTGGATCAAGCAATTAAGGTTAAGTGCCTTGCTCAAGGGCACATAGACAAATTTGTCACCTAGCTCGGGGATTCGAACCAGCAGCCTTTTGGTTACTGGCCCAATGCTCTTCACCACGAGAATACCTGCTACCCCAGTAAAATGTTACCAAAACTTCTGTAGGCTGCAGACACAGATAAATGTTGCATTCATGTGCTTCAAATCATGTCAGACATGAACATTATCTGCAATTAAAATACAGACAATTTCAAAGTCACAATGACCTCCATTTGGCATCTCTGAGGTCCAACTGCACAGGTAACTCCATACATACTAACAGCACACAGCCATGATCTATCACATCTCTACGGTTATCAAAGAGATGACACACCCAAACTAAGCACACGTAACCACACTGAAGTTAAAGGGAGAGTTCACCTAAATAACAAATGCACATATCCTTACCTTGAAAGTAGTCTATGGGGCAGGAGAGGAAGGGAAACGTAAGTAATTTTTTCATTCAGGCAATCTATCCCTTTAAGCTTGAAACGATAACATGTCCTATTTGTCTGGTTGCCACAGAGCTACACTATGGTCGTGTTCATTAGGTAAACAGTGAAAAAGTCCAGGTTATCCCTCCCCTGTTCCAGTATAAATAAACACGACCTACATCACCTTGCTTTCCCTCTTAACCTAACATCTAGGCCAAATCCCAAATCAACCCCTAGACTCTACGCACTTGTGGAAATCTGGGAGGATTTGACAGGTGTACACAATATGGTAATAGCTCCACTTGCTCACTGATGGGCTAGGAAATAGTCTCCCCATGATACTTACACCTGTCAAATCCTCTCAGATTGCCACAAGTACATAGGGTATAGCTTCGAGGGGTCGATTTGGGATTAGGACCTAGATATATGCAGCCAGTCCTTGGTCTCACCTCTCTAGTTTGGCAGCCAGGGCCTTGCGGAGACGCAGCTCCTCAGTGTAGAGCTCCCGGTAGCGATCCAGCTCTGTGCGGGTGGAGTCTCGCAGGCTCATGCTGTCGTGCTGTGTGGAGTGCGCTCTGCCCAGCTCGCCCTCCAGCTCCCGAATACGCTGTTCCAGCGTGGAGCGCAAGCTGGCCTCGTTTGCCGCCTTGATCTGCTCCAACGCCTCCTGGGACGCCGCCTGGGTCTGAAGGAGGGATGTGTTCAACAGGCAGCAACAGGAATGCGTAAAACATGTGTATACACACACTCTCACCAAGTGAGTGCCATTCATCTGTTAATTAACTGCCAGGCAGAAACGGAAAACCAGCAGGACTAGCAGCCCTCAAGGACAACTTCCTTCCTTGAGGAAATCACTGATCTAACACGGTAAGGCTGATGATAGTCACCGGCTGGAAACCATGTACCTATCCACGTCATTATTTCAAGGAAGGGAGGGAGGAAGGATCAATTTAAACGTATATCAGAACAGGGCCAAGTTCTAGAATGTATCTTGTGTCCCCCCCCACCTGTAGGAAGAGGTTGACCTCCTCCAGTTTCTGTCTGATCTCCTGGCGGGCCCTCTCCTCTGCGTCTCGTCGGTACTGATCCACCAGGGTCTGGTCCATCACCCCCGCCTCCACCTGTCGCCGCAGGCCCAACAACTGCAATACAGAATACTACTTTACGAATCGATCTTGTAAATGCTTTACTTACTGAATATTTTACATATTAAAATAAAATATTTCCATTGCACAGCCTTTTTTGTCTTTTTTGTTGGCCCGCCTGGGATTTGAACCACCGACCTTCCGGCTACTGGATCGTGGCTACCCACCTCCTCCTCCAGGTGCCTCTTGCTACGCTCGAGACGCTCGTTGCTGCGGCCCAGGCCCTTCAAGGAGGCTAGTTGCTCCTTGAGCTCTCCGTTGACCCTATCCAGCTGGCAGCAGCGAGACACCTCCTTCTCCAGCTGCACCGACAGGTCATCCACCTGGGGACAGAGGGTCATTGAGATGACAGTGGAACAACAGTAAGATGAGAGGATGTGTATGAAGTGGTGGAAGGTGAAGTTGTCCCTAAATGCTGATCTTGGACCAGTTTTGCATTTTCCAGATTGGGGGAGCAGAAGGTGATCCTAGATCTATACCTTGGGGAAACTTGAACCCAGAGCTGTATGAAGTACAGGGTTGTGTTCATTCAGAACCAAACAGAAGAAAACAACCTGAAACAGGGAGGACTACCTGGACTTCTCTAATAAGACACATTTTTGTTTTAAGTTGCAAAACGTTTTAAAAAGGTTTTCCGTGGCGTGCCCTAATACACACGACCCAGGAAATTGTAGAACATGAGATAAGATCGATAAGATCTCAAATAAGAGGAAGATAAGTTGACACACACACAAGATCCTTAACTTGATGAGTCTTCCATGCGTCCCAAATGGCACCCTATTCTCTATATAGTGCACTAGTACTTTACTTATTATGTCCATTGCACACATTTCCGGAGGAGCACAGATTCGAGTCAGCAGCAGTGCAGCACCCTTGGAAGTGAAGTAGTAGCACACTTTAATAAGGAATAGGGTGCCATTCGGTACGCATCCTTGGTTTCAGGATCAATTGGGCTTAGTACCTTGTTCTTCATCCTGCCGATGTCAGCCTCAGCCTGTCTGTGGCCCATCTCCCCTCTCATGCTGCTCATGGGCGATCCAAACTCAGCCCCGGCACCGTCCTGCTCCCGCAGCTTCTTCTTAGCCGTCTTCACCAGTGTCCGCAACCTGTACGACATTGCACACAGAGACACACATATAATCTTAATGACACATGGGTCGTTCCACCAATTGGGTTCCTTGAGTACTGTAACTTGGAGAAGTTTTTCTTTGTTTCACTTTATTTTAACATTGTCATAACCACCACAACGCAATAAAAAAAAACATGCTATCCCATCTCAAGAGGTTAAATTAAAAAAAATACTATACTATTAAGTGCCAAGTAAAGAAACAGGATTGACTGTAACAGGTTGAATATTTCATCTTAAAATCAGCCATAAATCCCATTGTGACAGGGGAATATAAGCTTGTTGTCTGCAACAGCATGGAGGGGCAATTGAATGAAAGCTTCACAATATATTTTTTTATTGTTAAAAACATTTCTTGCCCGCAACAGTATTATGCTCGACCTACTCCGTTTTCCACCACAAAACACCAGAAAAAGGTGAAAAAGAGTAGAACCAGCTCACCTGCTTTTACACTAGGGTTTGACTATTCTTAAAAAAAAATAATAATAAATGAAGGAATAGTTTCATCGTATTAAAACAAGAGTTCAGTAAGAGGGTTAAACTTAAAATGAGGAACAGGTTTTTTTTGTTACCACTTATTGCATTAAATAAATAATAATAGTTAGAAATGACTGTCAATGCTTTCCAATGAAAGTGAAAACCTAGAAGTCACAGAGGGACACTTTTGCAATTCTTTATTCACATAAAAAATCTGATTGATTGAATTTTCCATGCGGTCTATATTAAAAAGGCCACTACATTTAATATAACAGGCATTTAAAATGTCTACTTAAAAGATCAAAAGGCACTAGCTCAGTCTGACTGATCAGACGCCAAAACATCACACCACTGATGGACAAAAACACACATCTAACTCACAAACCCAGAACACAACAAGACACACAAATCAATATCACAAACCCATAGACAACAAGACACATCTAACCCATAAACACAAGGCATCGGCTAACTCACAACACACCCACAGAGTGGTGCACCAGACAAAAGCCGGGGATGAATGCGCTGGGACTACTACAACTGGGCTCTATAGTAGTACTATGGTGGTAATAGACATGGAGAGGTTGCACTACCGTCCTGAGGAGGGTGCTGTGAAGAAGGGAGGTTGTACTGTCACCTGTACATTTCTTTCTGTAGCTCTGTGTTTCTCTTCATCTCCTGGTCCAGTCTGGTGTCCACAGACTTTTTCTGTTCCGCTATCTTCTTGGCCTTCTTCTTCTCTAACTCCATCTGGAACACACAGGACAAACAGGGATGAAATACTGAAGTCTTTAATTTTTCATCTTCATCCAGATAAGTCAATTAAGAACAGAGTCGACCTGTCAACAATGAAGAACTGTCTTCACACACCCATACAGTGTAATAAGGTAGATTAAGGTAGATTAAGGATGTGCACCCTTCCTTTTCAAGACGATTCGATACGTATCTAGATACATGGGCTCCGATATGATAAGTTTTGTTTTGAAACGATTCGGTGTAATTCAGTTTGATTAGAGCAGGGATGGGCAACTGTCAATCCAGTTTTTTGGAGAGTTAAAATAGTAGAATACACAAGGTGCAATTTCAAAATTTGTTTGTGCATCAGCAGTTTCTCTCTTGTTATGTCAGTCACTGACAGTCACTCAATTAGCCAAGCTAAACATTTTTAGATTGCTAAGGTAGTCTAGCGACTAGCTATCTAAACTTGTAGTAATCATAGTCGAAATACCGACTAGAGGGCCCCCAAAAGAACATCAGATGTCATATTAAAAACGACAAAAACATTTGACTCCACTAGGCTTGGGAGGAATACCATATACCGGGGTATTAGGAAAATAGCCACGGGATGTTTTATTTATATCGTTGAAACTATTTATTTAACATTTTTTTTATACATTTTAATATTTGTAGCAACTTGTGCAATACTTTAGGAGATAAAGAACATTGCGTTCTTCATTTCACCCGTCACAATATTATTAAGCTAACGGTATTCCCCAGTCACGTGATGTGTGTTTACAAGCACACAAGGAGAGACCGGAGTCACTCACTGTTGTGCAGCATGCACCTGGTGAACTAATTACACAATTTTCAACTAAATGTTTGCAGCTAAATATCATAACTATTACGTTAACTGTCTAAATAAAAAATTCAACTCCGCAGTTGTGCATTTAGTTCGCTAATTTAGTAGCTAGTTAGCTATCTAGCTAATTGATTAGCTTCTTCCAAAAAAAACAATTGCTTGGTAACAGCAGAGAATTCCCCCCCCCCCCCTGGATCAATAGCCATGCTGGCTAATATATGTTTTGTGCCTGCAGAAAACTGTGAGTGGCACTTTGAGTTACTTGTATAGTTTAGGTCAGAAACTGCTCAAAATGTTCGCACCGCGATCGTTAGCATTCTCCATGGGATTTTGCATGTACTTGTTAGCATTTCCAACCTTCAGCTTACAGAGTATCAAGTGGGGTTTGAAAACAGAGCCCGTGGTGTTCCGTGGTATTTCCGGATATCACGGTATGGCATAAGGTCGGTATGAAGATACGACAATCTGGATACCACCCAAGCCTCCACCTCATGGCAAAATGTGTAGAATTGCAGGATATTAGCTGTAAAACTGCTCATTAAAACTGCTCAACTGCTCAAATTAGTAAAATTGTATGAAATGTGTTATACATTGACAATATCTTCTCTACGCCCGATGGCAAAACGTGTAAAATTGCATGAAATTAACGTTAACTTCAAATGTTTCTCGTCGCTGTGTTTTGCTCGCAAGGTGGGGGGAACAACATTTTGCTTAGGGCCATACAAAAGGCATTTTGCTGGCTCTGGCTCTGACTGCACGTGTGGGTATGGATGTGGGTACACTGACCCACTGCGGCCCCTCATGATGAGTTCCGATTTTCTTGAGGCCCCCACCCCCATCAAGTGTTGCCCATCCCCGGATTAAAGAAACTAAACGATTTGAATCGATCCACTAACATTTGTTGCTTAAACACATTATTTTTTCCATATATAAACTGAGCAAAAAAAGAAACGTCCTCTCACTGTCAACTGCGTTTATTTTCAGCAAACGTAACATGTAAATATTTGTATGAACATAAGATTCAACAACTGAGACATAAACTGAACAAGTTCCACAGACATGTGACTAATAGAAATGGAATAATGTGTGCCTGAACAAAGGGGGGGGGGTCAAAATCAAAAGTAATCAGTATCTGGTGTGGCCACCAGCTGCATTAAGTACTGCAGTGCATCTCCTCCTCATGGACTGCACCAGATTTGCCAGTTCCTGCTGTGAGAGGTTACCCCACTCTTCCACCAAGGCACCTGGACATTTCTGGGGGGAATGGCCCTAGCCTTCACCCTCCAATCCAACAGGTCCCAGACATCCTGAATGGGATTGAGATCCGGGCTCTTCGCTGGCCATGGCAGAACACTGACATTCCTGTCTTGCAGGAAATCACGCACAGAACGAGCAGTATGGCTGGTGGCATATTCATGCTGGAGGGTCATGTCAGGATGAGCCTGCAGGAATGGTAACACGAGGGAGGAGGATGTCTTCCCTGTAACACACAGTGTTGAGATTGCCTGCAATAACAAGCTCAGTGACACACCGCCCCAGACCATGACGGACCCTCCACCTCCAAATCAATACCGCTCCAGAGTACAGGCCTCGGTGTAATGCTCATTACTTTCACGAAAAACGCGAATCTGACCATCACCCCTGGTGAGACAAAACTGCGACTCATCAGTGAAGAGCACTTTTTGCCAGTCTTGTCTGGTCCAGCGACGGTGAGTTTGTGCCCATAGGCGACATTGTTGCTGGTGATGTCTGGTGAAGACCTGCCTTACAACAGGCCTACAAGCCCTCACTTCAGCCTCTCTAAGCCTATTGCGGACAGTCTGAGCACTGATGGAGGGATTGTGCGTTCCTGGTGTAACTCGGCCAGTTGTTGTTGCCATCCTGTACCTGTCCCGCAGGTGTGATGTTCGGATGTACCGATCCTGTGCAGGTGTTGTTACATGTGGTCTGCCACTGCGAGGACTATCAGCTGTCCATCCTGTCTCCCTGTAGCACTGTCTTAGACTTCTCACAGCACGAACATTGCAATTTATTGCCCTGGCCACATCTGCAGTCCTCATGCCTCCTTGCAGCATGCCTAAGGCACATTCAAGCAAAAGAGCAGGGACCCTGGGCATCTGTCTTTTGGTGTTTTTCAGAGTTAGTAGAAGGGCCTCTTTAGTGTCCTAAGTTTTCAGTGTGACCTTAATTGCCTACCGTCTGTAAGCTGTTAGTGTCTTAACGACCGTTCCACAAACGCATGTTCATAAATTGTTCATGGTTCATTGAACAAGCATGGGAAACAGTATTTAAACACTTTACAATGAGGATCTGTGAAGTTATTTGGATTTTTACGAATTATCTTTGAAAGACAGGGTCCTGAAAACGGGACTTTTCGTTTAGCTAATAAATAACTAAATCATTGATAGATCACTTGATAAAATAAATGCATGTCTCATCTGCCCCTGCAAGCCAGTTGGCATACACGTCATCAAACCCCCTCATCTGATTGGTTGAGTAGGCGGGCCTTCTGACTTTGTGGCTGTTGTAACTTGTGACGACCTTGCCTTTCCTTAAAAGTACTTTCAAGTTTTTTTTGTTTTTTTTAAAATAACGTTACTTACTAAGACTCCTAAGATTCAGTATTTTTTGGAAGTGAAGAGACTGTGTTATTGGAAGTACGGCAACTAATCAAACACTTTAATCATTCATAGAAAGTTAGCGAGGAAAAGAGAGCGAGGTGGAGGGCACAGTATAGGCAGGTCGGCCATCAGGCAGATGGATTCCGAACCGTGCACAATTATTTAACTAGGCAAGTCAGTTAAGAACGAATTCTTATTTACAATGACGGCCTACACCGGCCAAACCTGGACAACGCTGAGCCAATTGTGCGCCACCTTATAGGACTCCCAATCACGACCGTTTTTGATACAGCCTAGATTCAAACTAAGGTGTCTGTAGTGACGCATCTAGACCACTGCGCCACTCGGGAGCTCATATGCGCCTATCTATCGGCAATCAAAAGCTGTATCTCACAATGGAAATCTAAATCTAACTTCAATACGCTCTTTAAATAAATAAGACCTACACCATTTTTAACAGCACATTACACAACACTAGTGAGACTAATTTTGCCTACGATAGGCCTACAGTATATCGGAAAATATTTTTTATATGACATAACTCTCCGCCAATAATTACATTTAGAGGATTGGAGGACTCTAAATTAATATCTAAAGGGCATTTTCCGTAAGGATGTGAGAATATCTGAGAATATCTAAGGGGCTTTAACATACAGTTGATGTCGGAAGTTTACATACACCTTAGCCAAATACATTTAAACTCAATTTTTCACAATTCCTGACATTTTATCCTAGTAAAAATTCCCTATCTTAGGTCAGTTAGGATCACCACTTTATTTAAAGAATGTGAAATATCGGAATAATAGCAGAGAGAATGATTCATTTCATCTTTTATTTCACATTCCCATGGGTCAGAAGTTTACATACACTCAATTAGTATTTGGTAGCATTGCCGTTAAATTGTTTAACTTGGGTTAAACATTTTGGGTAGCCTTCCAGAAGCTTCCCACAATAAGTTGGGTGAATTTTGGCTCATTCCTCCTGACAGAGCTGGTGTAACTGAGTCAGGTATGCTTGGGGTCATTGTCCATTTGGAAGACCCATTTGCGACCAAGCTTTAACTTCCTGACTGATGTCTTGAGATGTTGCTTCAAAATATCCACATAATTTTCCTCCCTCATGATGCCATCTATTTTGTGAAGTCCACCAGTCCCTCCTGCAACAAAGCACCCCCACAACGTGATGCTGCAACCCCCATGCTTCACGGTTGGGATGGTGTTCTTCGGCTTGCAAGCGTTTCCCTTTATCCTCCAAAAATAACGATGGTCATTATGACCAGAGAACATTTCTCCAAAAAGTCTGATCTTTGTCCCCATGTGCAGTTGCAAACCATAGTCTAGCTTTTTATGGCGAATTTGGAGCAGTGGCTTCTTCCTTGCTTAGCGGCCTTTCAGGTTAGGTCGATATAGGACTCGTTTTACTGTGGATATAGATTATTTTGTACCTTTTTCCTCCAGCATCTTCACAAGGTCCTTTGCATTGTTCTGGGATTGATTTGCACTTTTCGAACCAAAGTATGTTCATCTCTAGGAGACAGAACGTGTCTCCTTCCTGAGCGGTATGACGACTGCGTGGTCCCATGGTGTTTATACTCGCGTACTATTGTTTGTACAGATGAACGTGGAACCTTCAGGCATTTGGAAATTGCTCCCAAGGATGAACCAGACTTGTGGAGGTCAAAAAAAAAAAAGAGGTCTTGGCTGATTTCCCCATGATGTCAAGCAAAGAGGCACTGAGTTTGAAGGTAGGCCTTGAAATACATCCACAGGTACACCTCCAATTGACTCAAATGATGTCAATTAGCCTATCAGAAGCTTCTAAAGCAATGACATAATTTTCTGGAATTGTCCAAGTTGTTTAAAGGCGCAGTCAACTTAGCATATGTAAACTTCGGACCCACTGGAATTGTGATACAGTGAATTACCTAGCTCAAGTTGGGGGGGGGGGGTTAACATCTAACTCGGCTATTAGACAATTCTTTAGTAAAAGTTGAATAGTCTATTGTTCAGCTAATAGCCCATCCTGCTAATAATAACTTTTTCCTCTTTCCAAATGTTAAATATTCCAATTGATAGTGTTTTTAGCCACAATTGGCCCGAACCCCAATTAATACATTTGGGCACAGTCGATAGCGTGCTGGACTTAGGGCTAGAATATTGAGGGTTTGAAACCTACTCCCTGCTTGTTTCATTACATTATTATGCCGGTCTCAGAGCAAATAGCCTGGACTGTTACTCCCATCTCATTCCTGCTCTCTTCCACGCGTCATTCTCCGTCTGAGTGGCTCGCTTGTGGGCGTGCTGGCAGGATGTACTGTTTTTTATTCTGTATATATGAATTACAAATCAGCTTAAATTTAAATCATGTTTCTAGTCTATTGCATAGTTACAATGTGTAATCATTGACGTCCCAGGAGCAGTAAACACTGAAGTGTATAATTGTACAAGTAGTACAAGCTACTTCCGGCGCCGAAAAGAGATGGCCGCCTCGCTTCGCGTTCCTTGGAAAATATGCAGTATTTTGTTTTTTTATGTGTTATTTCTTACATCGGTACCCCAGGTAATCTTATGTTTCATTACATACAGTCGGGAGGAACTACTGAATATACGATTAACGTCAACTCATCATCGTTCCTACCAGGAATATGACTTTCCCGAAACGGATCCAGTGTTTTGCCTTCCACCCAATACAATGGATCTGATCCCAGCCGGCGACCCTGTGCGACGCCGTAAAAGGGGCAAACGAGGCGGTCTCGTGGTCAGGCTTCGGAGACGGGCACATCGCGCTCCACTCCCTAGCATACTACTCGCCAATGTCCAGTCTCTTGACAATAAGGTTGATGAAATCCGAGCACGGGTAGCATTCCAGAGAGACATCAGGGATTGCAACGTGCTCTGCTTCACGGAAACATGGCTAACTCAAGAGACGCTAACGGAGTCGGTGCAGCCAGCTGGTTTCTTCATGCATCGCGCCGACAGAAACAAACATCTTTCTGGTAAGAAGAGGGGCGGGGGGGTATGCCTTATGATTAACGAGACGTGGTGTGATCATCATAACAACACACAGGAACTCAAGTCATTCTGTTCACCTGATCTAGAACTCCTCACAATCAAATGTCGACCGCATTATCTACCAAGGGAATTCTCTTCAATCATAATCACAGCCGTATATATTCCCCCCCAAGCAGACACATCGATGGCCCTGAACGAACTTTATCTGACTCTTTGTAAACTGGAAACCACACACCCTGAGGCTGCATTCATCGTAGCTGGGGATTTTAACAAGGCTAATCTAAAAACAAAACTCCCTAAATTCTATCAGCATATCGATTGTGCTACCAGGGCTGGAAAAACCCTAGATCATTGTTATACTAATTTCCGCGACGCATATAAGGCCCTCCCCCGCCCCCCTTTCGGAAAAGCTGACCACGACTCCATTTTGTTGATTCCAGCCTACAAACAGAAACTAAAACAACAAGCTCCCGCGCTCAGGTCTGTTCAACGCTGGTCCGACCAATCTGAATCCACGCTTCAAGACTGCTTCGATCACGCGGATTGGAATATGTTCCGCATTGCGTCCAACAACAATATTGACGAATATGCTGATTCGGTGAGCGAGTTCATTAGGAAGTGCATTGACGAGGTCGTACCCACAGCAACGATTAAAACATTCCCAAACCAGAAACCGTGGATTGACGGCAGCATTCGCGTGAAACTGAAAGCGCGAACCACTGCTTTTAACCAGGGCAAGGTGACCGGAAGCATGACCGAATACAAACAGTGTAGCTATTCTCTCCGCAAGGCAATCAAACAGGCTAAGTCCCAGTACAGAGACAAAATCGAGTCGCAATTCAACAGCTCAGACACAAGAGGTATGTGGCAGGGTCTACAGTCAATCACGGATTACAAAAAGAAAACCAGCCCCGTCGCGGACCAGGATGTCTTGCTCCCAGACAGGCTAAACAACTTTTTTGCCCGCTTTGAGGACAATACAGTGCCACTGACACGGCCCCCTACCAAAACCTGCGGGCTCTCCTTCACTGCAGCCGAGGTGAGTAAAACATTTAAACGTGTTAACCCTCGCAAGGCTGCAGGCCCAGACGGCATTCCCAGCCGCGTCCTCAGAGCATGCGCAGACCAGCTGGCTGGTGTGTTTACGGACATATTCAATCAATCCTTATCCCAGTCTGCTGTTCCCACATGCTTCAAGAGGGCCACCATTGTTCCTGTTCCCAAGAAAGCTAAGGTAACTGAGCTAAACGACTACCGCCCCGTAGCACTCACTTCCGTCATCATGAAGTGCTTTGAGAGACTAGTCAAGGACCATATCACCTCCACCCTACCGGACACCCTAGACCCACTCCAATTTGCTTACCGACCCAATAGGTCCACAGACGACGCAATCGCAACCACACTGCACACTGCCCTAACCCATCTGGACAAGAGGAATACCCATGTGAGAATGCTGTTCATCGATTACAGCTCAGCATTTAACACCATAGTACCCTCCAAACTCGTCATCAAGCTCGAGACCCTGGGTCTCGACCCCGCCCTGTGCAACTGGGTCCTGGACTTCCTGACGGGCCGCCCCCAGGTGGTGAGGGTAGGTAACAACATCTCCACCCCGCTGATCCTCAACACTGGGGCCCCACAAGGGTGCGTTCTGAGCCCTCTCCTGTACTCCCTGTTCACCCACGACTGCGTGGCCATGCACGCCTCCAACTCAATCATCAAGTTTGCGGATGACACTACAGTGGTAGGCTTGATTACCAACAACGACGAGACGGCCTACAGGGAGGAGGTGAGGGCCCTCGGAGTGTGGTGTCAGGAAAATAACCTCACACTCAACGTCAACAAAACAAAGGAGATGATTGTGGACTTCAGGAAACAGCAGAGGGAGCACCCCCCTATCCACATCGACGGGTCAGTAGTGGAGAAGGTGGAAAGTTTTAAGTTCCTCGGTGTACACATCACGGACAAACTGAATTGGTCCACCCACACAGACAGCGTTGTGAAGAAGGCGCAGCAGCGCCTCTTCAACCTCAGGAGGCTGAAGAAATTCGGCTTGTCACCAAAAGCACTCACAAACTTCTACAGATGCACAATCGAGAGCATCCTGTCGGGCTGTATCACCGCCTGGTACGGCAACTGCTCCGCCCACAACCGTAAGGCTCTCCAGAGGGTAGTGAGGTCTGCAGAACGCACCACCGGGGGCAAACTACCTGCCCTCCAGGACACCTACACCACCCGATGTCACAGGAAGGCCATAAAGATCATCAAGGACAACAACCACCCAAGCCACTGCCTGTTCACCCCGCTATCATCCAGAAGGCGAGGTCAGTACAGGTGCATCAAAGCAGGGACCGAGAGACTGAAAAACAGCTTCTATCTCAAGGCCATCAGACTGTTAAACAGCCACCACTAACATTTAGCGGCCGCTGCCAACATACTGACTCAACTCCAGCCACTTTAAAAATGGGAATTGATGGAAATTATGTAAAAATGTACCACTAGCCACTTTAAACAATGCCACTTAATATAATGTTTACATACCCTACATTACCCATCTCATATGTATATACTGTACTCTATATCATCTACTGCATCTTGCCATCTTTATGTAATACATGTACCACTAGCCACTTTAAACTATGCCACTTTATGTTTACATACCCTACAGTACTCATCTCATATGTATATACCGTACTCTATACCATCTACTGCATCTTGCCATGCCGTTCTGTACCACCACTCATTCATATATCTTTATGTACATATTCTTTATCCCTTTACACTTGTGTGTGTGTATAAGGTAGTAGTTGTGGAATTGTTAGGTTAGATTACTTGTTGGTTATTACTGCATTGTCGGAACTAGAAGCACAAGCATTTCGCTACACTCGCATTAACATCTGCTAACCATGTGTATGTGACTAATAAAATTTGATTTGATTTGATTTTGTAATATATACATGCAGACACAGCATCATTCAAAGAACAGAGTTTGATACACCTGGTATTGGATATGACTGGAAAAAAACTTGCTAAATAGCGATTTTCGTAAATTAACTTTTTGACAAAAGATATGCACAATCGTTTGTCTATACATTAACTAACATATTCGTCTCAATTGTACATGTTTTGCTTGACTCGTTATATGATGTTATAATTACTTAAATTAGCTTCCATCGTAAATGTTTTGTCAGCCATCTTTGCTGAAGAAAGTCACCAGGGACGGATGGCTCAAGTCAAATTCGTCATTGGAACCACTCGATGTGATTGGTCATATAAAAACCTTTGGACCCAACTGCATAATGAGTGCTCTAACTCCCCCTTGTGGTGGTCTGGAGCAATGAAGCCGTGAAGCTGGGTACCTCCAAGTCCCGCAGTGTAAGCTCGCAACTTTTAAAGGAGGAACCACTGTATGTAGGCACGGGAGCTTAGCCATAAGGGAAACTGGGCATCTACCAACCCAATATCAGTTAGGGGGGCAATGTTTGGTTTTTGTTCCCCCCACTTTTGATCTGAAATCACAATCAAGTTGCCCATCCGTGATTTAGACCTTTTGGAAGTTGACAGACTGAGTGAGCTTCTCTTCTTCTCCCGCTTCGACCATACAGCATAACAGATTGCTGTCCTCGCTATAAAATTATTACATTTACCCTGTATATCTCAAATTTACCACATATACAGATTTTTTCTAGCAAAACAATTGATGGTAAACCTGAAAAATATAAATAAAATCTAATGTAAGCGCCCCCGATCAGCATGTAGGCTATAGCCAGATGAGTTGTTTCCGCTGGTAACTTAGGCTACTTTTATTTCGGTAAAACACCATTTTCAACAGCGCATGTGATAAACATGGTTGTCACTAAACTAATAAAGCCTAATATTGCGCAAGCCATTTTACAAACATTTCAATGCTGAAGGTGACACACAGTAATGCAAGATCAGAAATAAACTTGTTGGTCAGCTTTGATTGGGTTGTTTAGCATGCAAAATGACTTGTCGATCAATGACTGTCAACACAATTACATGATTAATTCGACACTGAAGAAGAGGATGCTGTTGTCACAAAATATTCGTTTTTTTGGAAGGTAATTTCAGCAAAACATTTTAGTGAACCAGTGATTCATAATGTTTGCATCAATATTCTGACTGATGCATGCTACATTTGGATCGGTTTGGGGTCCCACAGACCAATTTACTTATATTTTTAAAATGTTTGAACCGGGGAGCAATGCATATAGGTGAATCCCTGTGGTAGATCCCATTATCTGTGGCTTTTTGTCTATAATGGCCTGTTGAATTAAGACGGTAGTATTGTAAACATTCAATAGGAGAGATGCTGGGGATTGTTTCTGAACAGGGCCTTGGTTTAAGGCGGTGCTTTTTATGTTCACAAGTGAGGTGTTAATGGCCAGCTGTGCGTTTGTGTGTGTGCCAGTGGTCGTCTTGATTGGTCACCTGGCTACCGAGCTCTCCTTTCTCCTTCTCCAGCTCAGCCAGACGCAGACCCAGCTTGGAGCGGCTCTTCAGCTCCTCCTCCCACAGCGCATGGGAGTCCTGGGCGTTATGGGACAGCATGCTTTGCTTCTGCACCTGAGGGTAGAGGGGTAGGCTTACGCTACTAATGTAGAGCCGAATGTTAGTGGTCCATATCAAGAGTAAAAACGAAAACCCTTTGCCCGTCTCTGAGTTCGTGAAGCTAAACACGTAAAGATATATTGTGGGGCACCTGGCATATTGAGTTAATCTTTTTGCAGCGTTGACATATTAGCGCAAATGACAGCGAGATGTGGTATGTGGAAGCATCTTTAGAAGATGGAGACACAATACAAATTTCAACCGAGGAAGTAGTAAAGTAATCAACCAACCTCCTGACTGAGCTGGTCCTCCAGGGTCATCTTGCTGCACTGCAGGCCAGTCACCAAGTCCTCCAGACGGTTCCTGACCTGAGGGTTGAAGAGTAGAAGAGTGATGCAAAATGTGGACAAGAGATGATCCTGATCCAAATAGGATAGGATCAACTTAATTGTCCCAGGGGAAGAATCAATCCCGAAAAGACAGAAGAGGGGAGAAAATTAAAAATTTAACTATTCAATCCAAAGCATGTAACACCATGCAGCTCTAGATAGAAACAAAAAATAGGTCCCAAACCACACACCAAGATGACATACCGGTATAGGGAGAAAGAAAGAGATCAAAAGACCTCTGACTTGCAAAGAGACCACCACCAATCAAAAACAACCCAACACAACCAGAAAAAGACATTGATTAAAAAAAAACTCATTCAAGCAATGTCTTTGAATTTCTGGTGTAGAAATATTGTGCCCAAAAGGCCGACCAAATCTAAAAGCAGTGGCTAAAGTGTAGGGAGTCCTGATCATTCATTCATTTTTCCTTTTTAGGGGGATCTTCCTTCAGAGAAGAAAATCAAACGCAAAGAAACGTATACAGCTACTATGTCTGAAATACCAACCCCTCCTCCTGCTGCAGAGTCAGATGGCTGTGAAGAGATTGAATACCTTTAAAGTCAATAGCATTTGTAAAGACCACAAAAAGACAGCCAGGGCTTATGAAGATTAAAATCAGCACTAAAGTATAGTTCTGCAAAGTTACTCAATGTTTATTTACCTTGAAAAGTAGTCTCCCCTTGTCCATAGACTACTTTCAAGATAAGTAAACAATATGAATAGATAAATTCTCTGAAATATCCCTTTAACATGGCACATTATATCTAAACATGGTGCTTTTTCCCAGCCCTATGGATGGGAACCAAAGACAATATGGAAAACTGACTGGGGGATGAAAATGTTTGGATGCAGAGACTAGACTCACCATGGCAGAGTCTTGGACTCCTTTCTGCAGTGCCTCGATCTTGTTGGTCTGCTGCTTTGCTGCTGCCTCCAGCCTAGCATTCTCAATCTCCAATCTGCAGTCACACAACATTAATACTACAGTCACAACGTTCACATTCCTATAGTATGTAGTCATATTCAGAAACAGTTTTATAACAGTTTGTTTTCCCCAAAAAACGACAGATTAAATTTCATACAACCCTAAATTGGTGACTGAGTAGTCGTGGCCAAAAGTTTTGAGAATGACACAAATATTAATTTCCACAAAGTTAGCTGCTTCATTGTCTTTAGATATTTTTGTCAGATGTTACTATGGAATACTGAAGTATAACTACAAGCATTTCATAAGTGTCAAAGGATTTTATTGACAATTACATGAAGTTGACGCAAAGAGTCAATATTTGCAGTGTTGACCCTTCTTTTTCAAGACCTCTGCAATCCGCCCTGGCATGCTGTCAATTAACTTCTGGGCCACATACTGACTGATGGCAGCCCATTCTTGCATAATCAATGCTTGGAGTTTGTCAGAATTTGTGGGTTTAGTTTGTCCACCCGCCTCTTGAGGATTGACCACAAGTTCTCAATGGGATTAAGGTCTGGGGAGTTTCCTGGCCATGGACCCAAAATATCAATGTTTTGTTCCCAGAGCCACTTAGTTATCACTTTTGCCTTATGGCAAGGTGCTCCATCATGCTGGAAAAGGAATTGTTCAGTACCAAACTGTTCCTGGATGGTTGGGAGAAGTTGCTCTCAGAGGATGTGTTGGTACCATTCTTTATTCATGGCTGTGTTCTTAGGCAAAATTGTGAGTGAGCCCACTCCCTTGGCTGAGAAGCAACCCCACACATGAATGGTCTCGGGATGCTACACACTTTCCCCTGCTGTCGTTGATATCCCCATATAGTTTTGTACTCCATATGTTGCATTAGGTATTGTATAATGTTTTTTGGGTGATTCAGTTCCTTTGCTTGGCAAAGAGGGACTTTGCAATTAATTGCAATTCATCTGATCACTCTTCATAACATTCTGGATTATATGCAAATTGCCAACACACAAACTGAGGCAGCAGATTTTGTGAAAATTAATATTTGTGTCCTTCTCAAAACTTTTGTCCACGACTGTACTTTTGTGTTTGCTTGTGTGTGTAAGTACAAGCGTGCCTGTGTACCTGCATGCTGTTGTGTGTGTGCGTGTGCATGCACGTGTGTACCTCTGCACTGCCTCCTCCAGCTGTTTAATGGTGGTGTCTGAGCCTGCAAAGGCAGACAGCACCTCCTGCAGTTTCTGAGAGGCGGCGACCACCTCTCGCTCCTTCTCATCCAGACTGCTCTTCAGAGCATTGATGCGCCGCTCCGCCTGAACGTACTGGTCCTCGCTCTCCTCCAGCTGTGAGGTAGCAAGTTCACACAGAGTTAACGTGAATCCCTATTCTACTTGACAGACAATGACATTTGTTCTCCACAATATATTTCTATCTGAACATTCAGATAGAATAGGGAATCATGCTATTATATCTGTCATATCTATTCTATACAATACTTTTCCATCGGAACATTCTGTAGTGTCGCACCTTCCTGAACAGGCCCGAGATCAAGTGGTCATACGACCATCTTTCAGAAGGTCAATCTCAGGTCACTAGCATCACTGTGAACATCTGTTAACCTATACATTGAACCATAGTTCTTACCGTAACCCTAACCCGGTCAGTAGCCAGCCGTATACAAAAAAATCCAACTTCACTAGTGAGCTGTCTAATCTAAGACAGGTTAAGCAGCTTGATTGATGCCACAGTATCCACCACCAGCCAGTCTACATTGGAGACTGTAGATACCATAAACTGCCACAGGGAGGCACTGTCTTACTCCTACCAATATGTCTCCTTTAGAAATATAATTTCTAGAATTGAACTTGAATGGGGATGTCCGTTCTAGTAAGTCTGGTTCTACAATGCTTCCAACCTTCTCCGGGGTGACGTTTCCCCAGATCTAGGATCATATTCCCGTCACCTGATCATAACCTGAACCATTTGCATCCGCCCACCTTCCCCTTAAGGCGGTCCATGTCCTTGAGCAGTCGTGCCTTCTCCTCCTCCAGGTCATTGCGGTAGCGTGTGTTCACCTCCAGGGAAGCCTCGCTCATTGACAGCTTCTTCAGTGAGTCGGCGAGTTCTTGCTGCAGCTGCCTCAAACCAGTCTGTGGGCCATGAAAAAGTAAGAGCAAAGTAACGTTTTTTTTGTTAAACAGAGAGACTGAACTTTTCCGGGCTGGTAGAGAGAGAGAGCGCGGGGGGGGGGGGGGGGGGGGGGTGATTAGGACAAGCTAATCCTCTTATGTAGTATAAAAAGGGAGGATGGGAAGCGCCACAAAACTACACGAGTAGATCATGAGAAGCGTAGGTTGAAGGTGCTCTTTGACTTGCGGCTATTAGTGGCTAAAGTTAGCTTCTGTTTGTAGTGGATGTTATAGAGGTGACGTGATTACTTATTCTACATGTCTGAGGCATGTTTGCTCTACATGAAATAGTTATATCTGTACATTCCACAGCGTAGTGCCCTACTGAATGCTATCCTGTTCTCTATCCTGGGCCCTGTTCAAATTCTATCAAGCTGCATCCTTCCTCCCTTTTTTGAAGTAGTCACTGATTCGAAATGACTGAACAGTTGAAAACCATGCGTTTGGAGGCCTTGCATTCACCAATCTAATATCTAATCAGTGATTACTTCAATGAAGGAAGGATGCATTTTTTAGGGCTCTACATCAAAGCGTCTTTCTGTGATTCCTTGAAACTTATCTCCTTGCCTCCTTCTCAACCGTATTGTAGGAGGAATGTCTGAGGTCCCTCCCCTTAATCTTCTCCAATACCTTTTTGATGTGAGGAGAGAGAATGTGAGGAACCCAGGAAAGACGAAGTGAGAAAGAGCCTTTGTTCTACATTATATATTTAAACTGTTCCACAACGTTGTGCCTTGCTGATGAATGCACCCCACCCCTATATCACACCTCTCTGTCGTTCTTCTCCTCCTCCAGCTTGTAGACCTGGTCGCGGAGGTCGGCAGCCTTGGTGGCCAGCTCCTTGCTCCTCTCCTCTACCAGCTGCACACGCTCCTCCCCGTCCGAGCGCAGCTTAGCCAGCAGGTCGCCAAAGCGCTCCTGGGCGTCCGTCACCGCCTTCTCCTTCACCATCCCTTTGAATTTAATAAACTGTATTACTCCCATGGCACTCATCGTAAGAGTAGGGGTGTTTACACTGGTGCCCTGGCTAAATTCCCAACCCAACCTGGCTTCATTTTTATCATGGCCACCTAATCATCCCCCTCATTCCTAATTGGCATATACCTCTTCACCATGCTAGCTGTGTGGTGAGTGTTCTGGCACAAATGGTTGCCATGTGGGTGCCACATATTGGTGGTGGACGAGGCAAGTTAATCCCTTGCTATGTCAATAATTTTGAGCACCTAGGTGGAAAAAGCGCTTAATCCATTTAATTATTATTATTGTAAATCCCTAACTGGGAACATGGATGTGTCACCAGCATGACAAAGTGAAGACATATATTTTTTTAAATCTTTGCAAATTTATTGAAAATGAAATACAGAAATATCTAATTTACAGAAGTGTTCTCACCCGAGTCAACACTTTGTAGAAGCACCTTTGGCAGAGATTACATCTGAGTCTTTCTGGGTAAGTCTCTAAGAGTTTTCCAAACCTGGATTGTGTCAAATTTGCCCATTATTCTTTTCAAAATATATCATTGCTAGACAACCATTTCCAGGTCTTGCCATAGATTGTTCAAGTAGATTTAAGTCAAAACTGTAACTCGGCCACTCAGGAACATTCACTGTCTTCTTGGTAAGCAGCTTAGATTTCGCCTTGTGTTTTAGGTTATTGCCACCACTATGCTTGAAAATATGGAGAGTGGTAACCAGTATTGGATTTGCCCCAAACATAAGACTTTGTATTCAGGACAAAAAGTTAATGGCTTTGCCACATTTTTTTGCAGTATTACTTTAGTGCAAACAGGAAGCATGTTTTGGAATATTTGTATTCTGTACAGACTTCCTTCTTTTCAATCTGTCGATTAGGTTGGTATTGTGGCATAACTACAATGTTGTTGATCCATCCTCAGTTCTCTCCTATCACAGCCATTAAACTCTAACTGTTTTAAAGTCAATCCATGAGCGGTTTCCTTCCTCTCTGGCAACTGAGTTAGGAAGGACGCCTGTATCTTTGTAATGACTGGGTGTATTGATACACCATCCAAAATGTAATTAACTTCACCATGCTCAAAGGGATAGTCAATGTCTGCATTTTTATATTTACCCATCTAACAATAGGTGCCCTTTGTGAGGCATTACAAAACCTCCCTGGTCTTTGTGGTTGAATCTGTGTTTGAAATTCACTGCTCGACTGAGGGACCTTGTAGATAATTGTATGTGTGGGGTACAGAGATGAGGTAGTCGTTAAACAATGATGCTAAAATCCATGCAACTTATTATGTGACTTGTTAAGCACATTTTAACTCCTGAACTTATTTAGGCTTGCCATAACAAAGAGGTTAAATACTTATTGACTCACAGCATTTTAGTTTTTCATTTGTAAACATTTTGAAGAACATAATTCCACTTTGACAATACAGGTATTGTGTGTAGGACAGTGACACAAAATCTAAATTTAATTCATTTTAAATTCAGGCTGTAACAACAAAATGTGGTAAAAGTCAAGGGGTGTGAATAGTTTCTCAAGGCACTTAGTGTCAGAAAACTTTGCACTGACGGCTGATTAAACATGTACAACACATGATGTAGCCAATAGATTCAATAGGATAAACTTCAAGCAAATAAATTAAATAGAATAAGCTAGATCAATGCATTAGAAAATCATCAGGGATCTCAGCTCATATAAAGTAACCAGTACCGATGCAAAGTGCAGGTACATAATTGTAGCACCACCTGGATAATATGCATTGAAAAGCAAGGGAACTGTACAATACAATATCAACACATTAAATATCAACACATTCTTCCCAGTCAGTGGTGTCATGTCAGCTAAAGCTAGGAGTTGGCAGAATGATGTCTGGACCTCTGTCTCCTCCCATCACACATCAAGACACAGGCTGAGGCAGGCAAGAGAGATCAGGGAGTTTTTCTATAATGGACTACTAGAATAATTATTGAAGTCTATTCAAGTGTTGGTCTTAAGCTAGGGGATGGTGAATTCAATTGCTTGCCACTCCTAAAAGACACGGTCCACCTTAGGATACACCTAAAATACATTGGTTAAAAACTCTGCAATTGCATGCACCTTTGTTCTGGGCCTCCTCCAGCTGTTGCCTCAGCAGCATGGCATCGCTCTGTGCCGCCGCCAGCCTCTCCTGCAGCGTCTCCTGCCGGGCGCACACTCTCCCAGCCTGCTCCCTCTCCGTCTGTAGAGCTGCCTCAAGCTCCTTCACTCGGCCTCCTATTTGCTCCTTGTCCCTCTGCAGCGTGGCGACCACATGCTCCATCTCGGCAAGCGACATTGTGACGCGGTGCACCTCATTTTCGAGGCCGTTTGCACGTGACTCTGTCTTAGCGAGTTTCTGCGACAGCCCGCCCACCGCCTCGCGTTTGTTCGCCGCCTCGCCAGTAAGCTTGTCCTGGGCACGCTGGTGCCCCTCGCGCTCGCGACGAAGAGCCCTTTCGGCGTCAGCACGTGCCACCTGGCATCGCTCTACCTCCTGAAGAGCGCCAGTCAGCCGCGTCCTCGCTGACTCACCTTCGGCTTCCAGCTGCTCCCTCGCCTGGCGCTCGTGCTCCAGCCGTGTGGAAGCCACAGCCAGCTCGGCCTTGACGGTGGTCACCTGGCTGGTGTACTGGTAGACTGTCTGGGCCAGCGCCTCCTCGTTGAGTTTGAGGTCGCGCCGGGCGTCCTCGAGGCGCTCCCTCAACGCCTCGCTCTCCTCGGAGCGGCGGGACTCCTCCTGGCGACTGTGGGAGCAGGAGCGCTCCAGCTCAGCTCTCAGGGAGCTCAGCTCGTCCTGGAGCACAGAGCTCTGCTGCAGCAGCCCCCTCTCTCGGTCGGTGGCCTCCGTCAACTGGGACAGGGCCTGACAAGTGAGAACAGCAGCAGAGGTCACACAGCACACTCAACATCACTTTCAATGGAGAACATGAATAAAGACGGCAGAATTCAGTTATGACATCATTGTTTTAGCACTATCCACAGAGTTTTTAAAACTAAAGCACATGATATGGTTCAATGTGCCAATAAAATCATCTCCATCTACTTTAGTTTCATTTAATTGCTGTCATCTTGAAACTAAAATTAGGATCATGTAAACTCTGCTAATGACCATACAAAAAAAAAAGTGCTACGGAGAGTACAAGTGTAACGGATGTACAATACTGAGAACTTAGCAAAATTGCATGGGGCCGCCATCTTTATGCACCTCTGCTATTAGAGCCGGACCGGAATCTATGCTTCAAGATTGTTTTGATCACGCAGACTGGGATATGTTCCGGGTTGCCGCTGAGAATAACATCGACGTACACTACCGTTCAAAAGTTTGGGGTCACTTAGAAATGTCCTTGTTTTTGAAAGAAAATCACATTTTTGTCCATTAAAATAACGTGTAGACATTGTTAATGTATAATGACTATTGCGAACAACGCAGTTTCAGATTTACTTTAAGACAGTTTAATTCATTCAGCCAGTGTGCTTGTGTTTTATCAAACACTTCCACATACTTCTAATCCACTGCCATAGATGGGCACATTTTTAAGTTCTACCTAAGAAGGTAATCTAAACTAAAGTGTTTTGTATTAACTTTCGTATTTTTGGTGGTTCATGTAAATGTTCTTAAATAATGTTCATTTGAATATGTAGTTAAGGGCCCAGTGCAGTCAGAATAAATGTTTTGCTGTGTATTGTGTCATATTGTACAAAAGCTGATAACACAAAAAAAGTGTAAACATTTTTTATATATCAGTGTTATTTCCTGATAGTTGCTGGTTGAAAATACAATCTACACAGGACCTTCTAATCAGCAGGTCTGCATGGGCGGCAGTTTCAGCTTTCAATGGTGACATCACCATGCAGTAAATTGGGCTCCTGGGTGACGCAGCGGTCTAAGGCACTGCATCTCAGTGCTAGAGGCGTCACTAGAGACCCTGGTTCGATTCCAGGCTGTATCACAACCGGCCGTGATTGGGAGTCCTATAGGGCGGCGCACAATTGGCCCAGCGTCGTCCGGGTTAGGGTTTGGTCGGGGTAAATAAGAATTTGTTCTTAAGTGACTTGCAGAGTTAAATAAAGGTTAAATAAAATAAATTACAACTGGTTAATAGACTAACACCAAAGAGAGATCCAAATAACAGCTCGTTATTTTTTCCCCCACAGTCCGACCCTGGGTTTATAAGCGCGGATATTGACTCTGCCGCTCGAGCATGCTTTTGAGGCACAGTCGATAGCGCGCTGGACTTCGGGCTAGAAGGTCAAGGGTTCGAGGCCTGCTCCCTGCCCGTTTGATTACAGTATGTTACCTCGTTGCTCTTACTGATGGTCCTCCTGTTCTCCTCCTCGATCTCCTGCTGCTTGCGGAGGTGATTGTTGAGGAGGGTCTCCGACAAAGCTCGGGCAACTCGCTCCTGGGACAGCAGCCTCTGGGTCTCGCTGTGGTCCTCCTCCGACTAGCGGATGACACAAACACACAGGCTGCATTCATACTCATTCACGTCATAAATGCTGTGTGCTCAATAACAGACTATTAAAGAGACGATATGGAGAAAGGTGTATTGATGTGGTTCTGAGTGATTGTTTAAAACACTCTTTTATGACACCTGTGGTGTGTGTGGCAATGGCGTAATAACATAAACTCGCTAAATATGATTGATGGTCATCTTTGCTCGCTGTAACCAACAAAGTAATACATGGTAACAGGAGTGGAAATCGTGTTTTTTATGTGAATGTTGGAGTTTATGGAAGTGCAATGGATGTTATCAAGCCACCAGAGGCATGATAATGGGAATATGGACACGAATTGGAAAACATTTCGGCAGAGGTTTTTGCTGAATATGTCTGCCATCGGAGTTACAAATGAGCGGGCCCAAAAGCAATCAATATATTCAATAACTTCTCGTTTGCAAATGAGGATAAAGAGGAGCTCGCGGAGGTACTGGATCAGTTTGATGCACATTGTTCACTTAAGAAGAACAATACATATGAACGTTGTGTTTCGCTGTCGTATACAACAGCACGGTGAAAAGTTTGACATGGTTCTAAATTAAAAGCACAGATGTGTCATTTTGTAGACCTAACCTCATCTATGTTTCGAGATCAGATTGCGTTTGATATAAATGACTCCAGAGTTAGAGAAAGATTGCTGCGGGATGGTAAGTTACATTTGGACAGTGCAGTAAAAATATGTCAGGCAAATGAGCTGGCACAAATACATATTAAAACCTTTAGCTCCACACCAGCAAACACTGCTATCGAGGTAGAAAGCAGAGCAGTGGATTTTGTAGACAAGGACACAAGGGGGCACAATGAGCAAAGGAGACACAAGCAATATGACTTTGACCAAAGAAGTCACAAGCAATATGATTGTAATAGGTGTGGCACCAGGCCAAGAAGTGCAAGGGGATGTAATTTTGAAAAAATGTGTTTTGCATAGGACAAGTATGGGAAACAAAATGTTCATACCATTGAAATGGAGAAGAATAAACAAAGTGATTTGTTTGTGGGCACTGTGGATTGCATGGAGGATGTGCAAGAACCATCACAGGTCCACACTGTAGCTAGTGACCACTTGGTTGTACCACTCGTGGTCAATAGTACAATTTTGACCTTAAAGCTGGATGCAGGGGCTAAAGCCAACCTAATCAATGAGGGATTTTCATGAGCTAAAGCACAAACCAGCCATCATGCAAAAGGCTGTCTCTCTCAAAGCGTACAATGGCCTAGCAATTGAGACTAAAGGTTTGTGTCGGCTAACTGTAAAGAGGGAAAACAAGAAGCCACACACTTATGTTTGTGATTGTACCAGAGGGGCATTATTCTCTTTTGGGGGATACAGCATGTGAGTCGTTGGGACTGGTTAAGCGAGTGTACACCATTAATGACTGACTGGCTGCACAGTGTTCAATAGGTGACAAGTAATCAAAATGGTGAGGAGATTGCGCAAATATATTCTGATGTGTTCACAGGATTTGGAGCAATGCCTCTCATTTACTCTATTACTCTCACAGAGAACGCCAAGCCAGTGATTCATGCACCACGGAGAGTTCCGGTGCCACTACGGAAGGATTTAAAGATGGAGATCGGAAGAATAGTGAAACTCAATGTGCTCGTGAAAACAGAGGAGCCAACAGACTGGGTCAATTCCATGGTTTGTGTTCGGGAAAGGAATGGAGATCTGAGAGTCTGTAATGGACCTTAACAAATGTATCAAAAAGGAGCATTTTCAGATTCCTAAGAGGGAGGACATAGTGTGTGAAATGGCTGGTGCACACTATTTCTGAAAATTGGATGCTTCAAATTAGAGGTTGAGCGATTAATCGGAATGGCCGATTAATTAGGGCCGATTTCAAGTTTTCATAACAATCGATAATCGCCGATTATATTGCACTCCACGAGGAGACTGCGTGGCAGGCTGACTACCTGTTACGTGAGTGCAGCAAGGAGCCAAGGTAAGGTGCTAGCTAGCATTAAACGTATCTTATAAAAAACAATCAAACATAATCACTAGTTAACCATACATGGTTGATGATATTACTAGTTTATCTAGCTTGTCCTGCTTTGCATATAATCGATGCGGTGCCTGTTAATTTATCATCGAATCACAGCCTACTTCGCCAAACGGGTGATGATTTAACAAGCGCATAAGCGGAAAAAAAGCACTGTCGTTGCACCAATGTATACCTAACCATAAACATCAATGCCTTTCTTAAAATTAATACACAAGTATATATTTTTAAACCTGCATATTTAGATAATATTGCCTGCTAACATGAATTTCTTTTAACTAGGGAAATTGTGTCACTTCTGTTGCATTTGTGCAAGCAGAGTCAGGGTATATGCAGCAGTTTGGGCCGCCTGACTCGTTGCGAACTGTATGAAGACAATTTCTTCCTAACAAAGACCGTCATTAATTTGCCAGAATTGTACATAATTATGACATAACATTGAATGTTGTACAATGTAACAGCAATATTTAGACTTAGGGATGTCACCCGTTAGATAAAATACGGAACGGTTCCTTATTTCACTGAAAGAATAAAACGTTTTGTTTTCGATATTAATGACCTAAGGCTCGTATTTCTGTGTGTTATTATATTATAATTAAGTCTATGATTTGATATTTGATAGAGCAGTCTGACTGAGCGGTGGTAGGCAGGAGCTCGCTCGTAAGCATTCATTCAAACAGCACTTTCCTGCATTTGCCAGCAGTTCTTCGCTGTGCTTCAAGCATTGCACTGTTTATGACTTCAAGCCTATCAACTCCCGAGATTAGGCCTATAAGAACATCCAATAGTCAAAGGTATATGAAATACAAATGGTATAGAGAGAAATAGTCCTATAATAACTACAACCTAAAACTTCTTACCTGGGAATATTGAAGACTCATTTTAAAAGGAATCACCAGCTTTCATAAGTTCTTAGCAAGGAACTTAAACGTTAGCTTTTTTACATGGCAAATATTGCACTTTTACTTTCTTCTCCAACACTGTGTTTTTGCATTATTTAAACCAAATTGAACGTGTTTCATTATTTATTTGAGACTAAATTGATTTTATTGATGTATTATATTAAATTAAAATAAAAGTGTTCATTCAGTATTGTTGTAATTGTCATTATTACAAATATATATATTTGTAATAATGACAACCACTTTTTTTTATTTAAAATATTTTATTTTATTTTTAAATTATTTTTTAAATTAAATCGTCCGATTAATCGGAATCTGCGTTTTTTGGTCCTCCAATAATCAGTATCGGCGTTGAAAAATGATAATTGGTCGACTTCTACTTCAAATGGATTCTGACAGGTGAGGTTGGATGCAGCCAGCACCAAACTGGGTACAGTCAATACTCCCTTTGGAAGATATTCCTTTAAGAGGTTACCCTTATGCATTAGTTCTTCACCTGAACAATTTCACAAGGCCATGGAAAGTGTCATTGAGAGGTTAGAGGGAGTTTGAGTGTAGGTGGATGATTTTGTGGTTTTGAGGTCCACTACTCAGGATCACAATAAGCAGCAGGAAAATACTCCGCAGAGGGTTCAGAAGCATGGTTTGAAGCTAAAATTGGGTTAAAATGTCAAGTTCTGTATGGAAATCACATTTATTGGGGACAAGATGTCCTCGGAGGGTGTGCAGCCTGATCATGCCAAGGTCGAAGTTGTGAGGGAGATGGCAAATACCACCGACGGGAAAGGCATTCCAGCAGGTATATTTCACTGGTCACCCCCAAAGCCAATTCCTCCTTTGTCCGCCTTTCCTTCCAGTTCTCTGCTGCCAATGACTGGAACGAATTGCAAAAATCACTGAAGCTGGAGGCTCATATCTCGCTCACTAACTTTAAGCAAAAGCTGTCAGAGCAGCTGACAGATCACTGCACCTGTACATAGCCCATCTGTAAATAGCCCATCCAACTACCTCCTCCCCATACTGTTATTATATATTTTTTTGCTCCTTCGCACCCCAGTATCTCTACTTCCACATTCATCTTCTGCACATCTATCACTCCAGTGTTTAATTGCTAAATTGTAATTATTTTGGCACTATGGCCTATTTATTGCCTTACCTCCCTAATCTTACTACATTTGCACACACTGTATATAGATTTTTCTATTGTGTTATTGACTGTAAGTTTGTTTATGTGTAACTCTGTTGTTGTTTTACTCGCACTGCCTTGCTTTATCTTGGCCAGGTCGCAGTTGTAAATGAGAACTTGTTCTCAACTGGCCTACCTGGTTAATTAAAGGTGAACAAAATACATTTATTCAGTGTCTTTTAGGTATGGTAAATTATTTGGGGAAGTTGTACCAAACCTGTCAGCTAAAACAGTTTACTTTAAGATGCTCCTTCATGACAAGACAGAGTTCTCATGGTACAGAGAACATGAAAGAGTGGAATGATGTAAAGAACATTTTGGCTAAAGAGCCAGTGCTAACTTTTTTCGAACCTAACAGGCCTACTAAGGTGTCCACGGACGCCTCCAAAGATGGCATAGGAGCAGTGCTGCTTCAGGAGCATCAAGGTATGTGGAAGCCTGTGGCTTATGCGGCCTGTTCTTTGACCGATGCTGAGAAGCGTTATGCTCAAATAGAAAAGGAGTGCCTAGGGTTGGTCGTGAGAAGTTTCACTGTTACATTTATGGCTTACCAAAGGTGATTCTAGAAACAGACCATAAAACCCCTTATTTCAATCTCTCAACAAAAAAAATCTATATGACATGCCTCCTCGTCTTCAAAGGATGATGACGATGGTATGATTTTGTGCACCACTGTTCAAAAGTTTGGGGTCACTTAGAAATGTCCTTGTTTTTTAAAGAAAAGCAAATTTTTGGTCCATAAAAATAACATCAAGAGTTAGCCATATCTCAGACTGGCCAATAAAAATATTAAGATAGGCAAAAGAACACAGACACCGGACAGAGGAACTCTGCCTAGAAGGCAAGCATTCCGGAGTCACCTCTTCACTGTTGATGTTGAGACTGGTGTTTTGCGTGCACTATTTAATGAAGCTTCAAGTTGAAGACTTGTGAGGCGTCTGTTTCTCAAACTAGACACTCTAATGTACTTGTCCTCTTGCTCAGTTGGCACCGGGGCCTCTCACTCCTCTTTCTATTCTGGTTAGAGAAGGTTTGCGCTGTTCTGTGAAGGGAGTAGTACACAGCGTTGTACGAGATCGTCAGATTCTTGGCAATTTCTCGCATGGAATAGCCTTCATTTCTCAGAACAAGAATAGACTGACGAGTTTCAGAAGAAAGTGCTTTGTTTCTGGCCACTTTGAGCCTGTAATCGAACCCACAAATGCTGACGCTCCAGATACTCAACTAGTCTACAGAAGGACAGTTTTATTGCAGTTTTCAATGGTGCTAACATAATTGCAAAAGGGTTTTCTAATGATCAATTAGCCTTTAAAAATGATAAACTTGGATTAGCTAACACAACGTGCCATTGGAACACAGGAGTGATGGTTGCTGATAATGGGCCTCTGTACGCCTATGTAGATATTCCATTAAATTCAGCCGTTTCCAGCTACAATAGTCATTTACAACATTAACTACACTGTATTTCTGATCAATGTTATGGTATTTTAAATGGACATTTTTTTTGTGTGCTTTTCTTTCAAAAACAAGGACATTTCTAAGTGACCCCAAACTTTTGAACGGTAGTGTATGTGCCTGGGTCAACTTTAGTGGTAGCAGATGCCCTCTCAAGGGCTCCACCAGTGGTGGCCCAAATCAGCCTCAGTCAGGAGTCTATGGAGGAGGTTGCCTTGCGTGTGGATATGGTCATGGAGTCACTTCCTGTTTCTGAGCAGCAACTAAGGAGAATAGCTGAAGAGACCACAACAGATCCCATTCTTTTGAAGGGGATCCAGAATCTGGAAAATGGCTGGCAAAAAGGCTCTTGTAAGCAGTACTTCTCATTAAGTGCAGAGCTGTCAGTGGTAAATGGTGTGCTGTTGAAGAATAACAGAATGGTGCTACCTACTTCAATACATCAGGAGATGCTACAGAGAATGCATGAGAGAATATCTGAAAGCTGAGAAATGTAAGGGAAGGGCCAGAGAGTCGGTTTATTGGCCAAATATACATTCTGATACTGAGCAAATGGTGGGAAATTGTGACATCTCAAATTTCATTAGACCGCTCAAGAAGCCTGTGGTTATGGGAAAGGTACCCACCACAACCTGGGAGAAGGTTGGAGTCGACTTGTTTCACTGCAATGGTAAGGACTATTTCTTGACTATCGACTACTTGTCAAATTACCCTGAAATTGCACTCTTATCCAGCACAACAGCAAAGACTGTCATTTTGCATTTGAAATATTTTTTTTGTTTTTGCAAGGCATGGGATTCCACAAGTGGTTGTTTCTGACAATGCACCTCAGTTTAAGATGTTTGCAGAGCATTAGGAGTTCAGACATATAACCTCTAGTCCAGTATATCATAAAAGTAACAGAAAGGCTGAAAAAAAGTGTGCAAATCGTGAAGAGACTTAAAGGCAGCACACAGTGGGACTGATCCATACTTGGCTTTATTGTCTTACAGAGCAGCGCCCTAGGAATATGGCCAGTCACCTGCAGAAATCTTAAAAATGGGACGCAAGTTGCGTTCCAGGTTGGCTATGTTCTGCCTGAATGATTGCCCAGGCCGTCATTGTAAATAAGAATTTGCTCTTAACTGACTTGCCTAGATAAAAAATTAATAAAAATACATGTGTATGTTTGTAAAAAAACTAAAAAAGGAAGATGAATTGAGTGATTGTTTATGACAATCTTTTACGACACCTGTGGTATGTGTGGCAATGGCTGAATAACATGAAAAACTTGTTAACTATGATTGATGGTGATGGTCGTCTTTGCTCGTGGTAACCAACAAAGTAATACACTACTAGATGTTGTAGACCAATCCTTATTGCCTTTTTACCACTGACCAATATAAAGCGCTAGGTCAGGGGTCATCCACAAAGTACAACATAGTGTAATCAAGGTATAAAACAATTATGTTATTATCATAATTTAAATGTAGGAAGAGGAGGGCTTAGAGAAAAAGCAAAAAAGAGTCAGAGTGCATTCTACCTGTTTCATGTTGTTAATAATGGCCCTCATCTCCAGCTCCAGGTTCCTCATGGCCAGTTCCACCTTGTGTTTCTCCTCTGCCTCGGCCCGGAGCTCCTCCTCCTTCCTCCGCAGCATCTCCCGGTTCTTGTCATACAGCATGGAGGCGTTCCGGTGCTTCTCCTGCTCCTGCTTCAGCTGGAACCTACAGCACATAGGGCAGAGAGATGGAACACAGAGAGAGCAGAGGGTCACATCTACACTTAGTATGTGTAAGCAGAGACAGAGAGTGAGAGGAGAGATGATACAAATCAAAAGGGTGAGAGAGAAAGATTTGAAAGAGCAAAAAAATATGAAAGGTTCATTGAGAGGGAGAGAAAAAAACATATTGTCTCACATAACGACAAAAAAGACCAACTCTTTGGCTAACTTACTTAAAGTTGTTGAGGTCTGTGTCCAGCTCAAGCTGCCGGTGATCCAGGGCCTGCTTGCTGTCCTGGCTTTCCTCCAGTGAGGCCGTCAGCTCGCGCTGCTTGACCTCCAGCTGGCTCACCTTGTCAGACAGGTGCCCATGGCGGTCCCGCTCCTTCTGGATGGTGCGCTCATATTCGTGGAACATGTTCTGGAGCTTCACGATGCTCACAGAGTCTAAGGGGACAGAGGGGTGGGAGGGGAGTAGGGTTAGAGCCTTGGGGTCTTCCTCAATTCATCTTTCCTGGATTCCTTGCCTCCTTCTCAAAATGCATTGGAGATAAATGTCAAAGGGGAGGGACCTTGGATCTTCTCCTCAAATACTAAGGAGGCAAGGAAATAGAATGCGAGGAATCATGGAAAGACAGTTTGAGATAGAGCCTAGGATACAAAGTCTACATTGTGGTTATAAGATATCAGCTGATATTATCTACAGAGATGGATTTAGACATACAGTGGGGAGAACAAGTATTTGATACACTGCCGATTTTGCAGGTTTTCCTACTTACAAAGCATGTAGAGGTCTGTCATTTTTATCATAGGTACACTTCAACTGTGAGAGACGGAATCTAAAACAAAAATCCAGAAAATCACATTGTATGATTTTTAAGTAATTAATTAGCATTTTATTGCATGACATAAGTATTTGATCACCTACCAACCAGTAAGAATTCCGCCTCTCACAGACCTGTTAGTTTTTCTTTAAGAAGCCCTCCTGTTCTCCACTCATTACCTGTATTAACTGCACCTGTTTGAACTCGTTACCTGTATAAAAGACACCTGTCCACACACTCAATCAAACAGACTCCAACCTCTCCACAATGGCCAAGACCAGAGAGCTGTGTAAGGACATCAGGGATAAATTGTAGACCTGTACAAGGCTGGGATGGGCTACAGGACAATAGCCAAGCAGCTTGGTGAGAAGGCAACAACTGTTGGCACAATTATTAGAAAATGGAAGAAGTTCAAGATGACGGTCAATCACCCTCGGTCTGGGGCTCCATGCAAGATCTCACCTCGTGGGGCATCAATGATCATGAGGAATGTGAGGGATCAGCCCAGAACTACACGGCAGGACCTGGTCAATGACCTGAAGAGAGCTGGGACCACAGTCTCAAAGAAAACCATTAGTAACACACTACGCCGTCATGGATTAAAATCCTGCAGCGCACGCAAGGTCCCCCTGCTCAAGCCAGCGCATGTCCAGGCCCGTCTGAAGTTTGCCAATGACCATCTGGATGATCCAGAGGAGGAATGGGAGAAGGTCATGTGGTCTGATGAGACAAAAATAGAGCTTTTTGCTCTAAACTCCACTCGCCGTGTTTGGAGGAATAGAAGGATGAGTACAACCCCAAGAACACCATCCCAACCGTGAAGCATGGAGGTGGAAACATCATTCTTTGGGGATGCTTTTCTGCAAAGGGGACAGGACGACTGCACCGTATTGAGGGGAGGATGGATGGGGCCATGTATCGCGAGATCTTGACCAACAACCTCCTTCCCTCAGTAAGAGCATTGAAGATGGGTCGTGGCTGGGTCTTCCAGCATGACAACGACCCGAAACACACAGCCAGGGCAACTAAGGAGTGGCTCCGTAAGAAGCATCTCAAGGTCCTGGAGTGGCCTAGCCAGTCTCCAGACCTGAACCCAATAGAAAATCTTTGGAGGGAGCCGAAAGTCCGTATTGCCCAGCGACAGCCCAGAAACCTGAAGGATCTGGAGAAGGTCTGTATGGAGGAGTGGGACAAAATCCCTGCTGCAGTGTGTGCAAACCTGGTCAAGAACTACAGGAAACGTATGATCTCTGTAATTGCAAACAAAGGTTTCTGTACCAAATATTCAGTTCTGCTTTTCTGATGTATCAAATACTTATGTCATGCAATAAAATGCAAATTAATTACTTAAAAATCATACAATGTGATTTTCTGGATTTTTGTTTTAGATTCCTTCTCTCACAGTTGAAGTGTACCTATGATAAAAATTACAGACCTCTACATGCTTTGTAAGTAGGAAAACCTGCAAAATTGTCAGTGTATCAAATACTTGTTCTCCCCACTGTACATGTGTTACAGCAATTTAGGCACTGCACTACCCCCAAACATAAACTTCAGTCCCCGATCATCACAAAAAAAGACTTGGTTAAAGTGGTAGATTTTGGGCCATGTGTACCTAAAGTGGCAGAGTCGAGCTGTTTGATGAGAAAAGAGGCGTGACGGTAGCCAGAGGTGGGGTCTTCGAGGTCAGATGTGGCCGTGTCTGATGACTGTGTGAGCTCATCAAAGTCCTCCGCCATCTCCATCTCGCCAGCGGTCTGAGGTTGGGGATGCAACATAAAACAGATCAAAGATTTACACTTATATACCAACTTTTACACATGGATATAGTGTATGTTTTAAGGTAATTTGTAAATTTTTTACTAAACTCAAGACATTTTCTTAAAAAGGGACACTGCACTCCAAAATCAACATTTGTCAGATATTTTCAGACCTCAAAAGTCCACATCCCAAGCCATCAGTTTAGAACTGAGGGGATCGACATTAAACTCTCAAGTATCTAAAATTGATTGTGTAACTCAATGAAGTCACTTAAAGTCACGTAAAAAAAATGTACCACATTAATTGGAAAGGAAATGCAGAAATATTTCATTTACATAAGTATTCACATCCCTGAGTGTCAGAATCACCTTTGGCAGCGATTACAGCTATGAATCTTTCTGGGTACGTCTCTAAGAGCTTTGCACATCTGGATTGTACAATGTTCGCCCATTATTATTTTCAGAATTCTTCAAGCTCTATCAAATGTGTTGTAGATCATTGCTAAACAACAATTTTCAAGTCTTGCCAAACATTTTCAAAACTGTAACTCGGCCACTCAGGAACATTCACTGTCTCTTGGTAAGCAACTCCAGTGTAGACTTGGACTTGTGTTTTAGGTTATTGTCCTACTGAAAGGTGAATTAATCTCCCAACGTCTGATGGAAAGCAGACAACCAGGTTTTCTTCTAGGATTTTGCCTGTGCTTAGCTCCATTCCATTTCTTTATCCTGAAAAACTTCCCAGTCCTTAATGATTACAAGCATACCCGTAACATGATGCAATGCTAGGTTTAGGACCATATTGTAGCCTATAGAGACACAAACTGATGTATAAAACAGTCTTAAAAATATCTACTTGGTTTAGATACAAGCATCATGAAACCTTACACAATTACACACTGTGAACATCAGTTTTTTGGACCCAAATTGCTTACAACTTATTCCATGTGGTTTCTTCCTTTAGACTCCATGAAATGATTACCTCTTCTAAATATTTGGTCACATGATTCATTTTGTGTATGGTTTCCTAGAAACAAGGAGTGGTTCAACTTACCCTTTGGCACGACTTACCCCACTCTCCCCATAGGTACCATTGATTTGCATTGGATTTTTGCCACAAACCCTAAAATGTTAGCATGTGGAAACAGTGCCAGGGAAACAAACCCAGAGCATGGATAAGTGTCATACCTTGTCCATAGATTGCTTAAGGGGAAAGGAAGCCAATATAGTGATTTTGTAATTTGGCTGAACTACGGACAAAAAGTTAGAATGCAATAAATTTAACTAGTTCTCTCGATAACGATAAATGGACAGTTGGTTAGCAGCAGGGCTCGAGACATTTTTTCCCCCAGTGCCAAGTAAGAAAATGGAGATGATAACCTATAATTAAAAAATCTATCCAGGGAATACATGATTGATATTTTGACATGCAACCTGTCAAAATAGGATGCAGAATTATCAGATTTCCTTTGGTCTCTTTAGAGATGAATTTGCTGACATCTTTGTGCATAGGCAATATCTAGGCTATAGCTGTCTACACATGCTTCAAGATGGCCACCATTGTTCCTGTACCCAAGGCAAAGGTAACTGAACTAAATGACTATCGCCCCGTAGCACTCACTTCTGTCATCATGAAGTGCTTTGAGAGACTAGTCAAGGATCATATCACCTCCACCTTACCTGTCACCCTTAGACCTACTTCAATTTGCTTAACGCCCAAATAGGTACACAGACGACGATGCAATCGCCATCACACTGCCCTAACCCATCGGGACAAGAGGAATACCAATTAGAGGTCAACCGATTTATCGGAATGGCCGATTAATTAGGGTCGATTTCAAGTTTTCATAACAATCGATAATCGTCATTTTTGGACACCGATTATGGCTGATTACATTGCACTCCACGAGGAGACTGCGTGGCAGGCTGACTACCTGTTATGCGAGTGCAGCAAGGAGCCAAGGTAAGGTGTTAGCTAGCATTAAACGTATCTTATAAAAAACAATCAATCTTAACATAATCACTAGTTAACCATACATGGTTGATGATATTACTAGTTTATCTAGCTTGTCCTGCGTTGCATATAATCGATGCGGTGCCTATTAATGTATCATTGAATCACAGCCTACTTCGCCAAACAGGTGATGATTTAACAAGCCATTCGTGAAAAAAGCACTGTCGTTGCACCAATGTATACCTAACCATAAACATCATTGCCTTTCTTAAAATTAATACACAAGTATATATTTTTAAACCTGCATATTTAGATAATATTGCCTGCTAACATGGATCTCTTTTAACTAGGGAAATTGTGTAACTTCTCTTACGTTCTGTGCAAGCAGAGTCAGGGTATATGCAGCAGTTTGGGCCGCCTGGCTCGTTGCGAACTGTGTGAAGACCATTTCTTCCTAACAAAGACCGTCATTAATTTGCCAGAATTGTACATAACTATGACATAACATTGAAGGTTGTGCAATGTAACAGCAATATTTAGACTTAGGGATGTCACCCGTTAGATAAAATACGGAACGGTTCCTTATTTCACTGAAATAATAAATGTTTTGTTTTCGAAATTATAGTTTCCGGATTTTACCATATTAATGACCTAAGGCTCGTATTTCTGTGTGTTATTATATTATAATTAAGTCTATGATTTAAATAAAACAGTCTGACTGAGCGGTGGTAGGCAGCAGCAGGCTCGTAAGCATTCACTCAAACAGCACTTTACTGCATTTGCCAGCAGCTCTTTGCTGTGCTTCAAGCATTGCACTGTTTATGACGTCAAGCCTATCAACTCCCGAGATTAGGCTGGCAATACTAAAGTACCTATTAGAACATCCAATAGTCAAAGGTATATGAAATACAAATGGTATAGAGAGAAATAGTCCTATAATAACTACAACCTAAAACTTCTTACCTGGGAATATTGAAGACTCATTTTAAAAGGAACCACCAGCTTTCATAAGTTCTTAGCAAGGAACTTAAACGTTAGCTTTTTTACATGGCAAATATTGCACTTTTACTTTCTTCTCCAACACTGTGTTTTTGCATTATTTAAACCAAATTGAACGTGTTTCATTATTTATTTGAGACTAAATTGATTTTATTGATGTATTATATTAAAATAAAATAAGTGTTCATTCAGTATTGTTGTAATTATCATTATTACAAATATGTATATAAAAAAAGTATATTAAAAAATATATATATATATAAAAATACATATACAGTGGGGAGAACAAGTATTTGACACACTGCCGATTTTGCAGGTTTTCCTACTTACAAAGCATGTAGAGGTCTGTAATTTTTATCATAGGTACACTTCAACTGTGAGAGACGGGATCGAAAACAACAATCCAGAAAATCACATTGTATGATTTTTAAGTAATTAATTTGCATTCTCTTGCATGACATAAGTATTTGATATATCAGAAAAGCAGAACTTAATATTTGGTACAGAAACCTTTGTTTGCAATTACAGAGATCATACGTTTCCTGTAGTTCTTGACCAGGTTTGCACACACTGCAGCAGGGATTTTGGCCCACTCCTCCATACAGACCTTCTCCAGATCCTTCAGGTTTCGGGGCTGTCGCTGGGCAATACGGACTTTCAGCTCCCTCCAAAGATTTTCTATTGAGTTCAGGTCTGGAAACTGGCTAGGCCACTCCAGGACCTTGAGATGCTTCTTACGGAGCCACTCCTTAGATGCCCTGGCTGTGTGTTTTGGGTCGTTGTCATGCTGGAAAACCCAGCCACGACCCATCTTCAATGATCTTACTGAGGGAAGGAGGTTGTTGGCCAAGATCTCGCGATACATGGCCCCATCCATCCTCCCCTCAATACGGTGCAGTCGTCCTGTCCCCTTTGCAGAAAAGCATCCCCAAAAAATGATGTTTCCACCTCCATGCTTCACGGTTGGGATGGTGTTCTTGGGGTTGTACTCATTCTTCTTCTTCCTCCAAACACGGCAAGTGGAGTTTAGACCAAAAAGCTCTATTTTTGTCTCATCAGACCACATGACCTTCTCCCATTCCTCCTCTGGATCATCCAGATGGTCATTGGCATACTTCAGACGGGCCTGGACATGCGCTGGCTTGAGCAGGGGGACCTTGCGTGCGCTGCAGAATTTTAATCCATGACGGCGTCGTGTGTTACGAATGGTTTTCTTTGAGACTGTGGTCCCAGCTCTCTTCAGGTCATTGACCAGGTCCTGCCGTGTAGTTCTGGGCTGATCCCTCACCTTCCTCATGATCATTGATGCCCCACGAGGTGAGATCTTGCATGGAGCCCCAGACCGAGAGTGACTGAACTTCGTCATCTTGAACTTCTTCCATTTTCTAATAATTGCGCCAACAGTTGTTGCCTTCTCACCAAGCTGCTTGCCTATTGTCCTGTAGCCCATCCCAGCCTTGTGCAGGTCTACACTTTTATCCCTGATGTCCTTACACAGCTCCCTGGTCTTGGCCATTGTGGAGAGGTTGGAGTCTGTTTGATTGAGTGTGTGGACAGGTGTCTTTTATACAGGTAACGAGTTCAAACAGGTGCAGTTAATACAGGTAATGAGTGGAGAACAGGAGGGCTTCTGAAAAAAAACGAACAGGTCTGTGAGAGCCGGAATTCTTACTGGTTGGTAGGTGATCAAATACTTATGTCATGCAATACAATGCAAATTAATTACTTAAAAATCATACAACATTTTCTGGATTTTTGTTTTAGATTCCGTCTCTCACAGTTAAGTGTACCTATGATAACAATTACAGACCTCTACATGCTTTGTAAGTATGAAAACCTGCAAAATCGGCAGTGTATCCAATACTTGTTCTCCCCATTGTATATATATATATATATATATATATATATATATATATATATATATATATAAATACATTTGGCTGATTAATCGGTATCGACATTTTTTTGGTCCTCCAATAAAATTGGTATCGGCGTTGAAAAATCATAATCAGTCGACCTCTAATGCCAATGTAAGAATGCTGTTCATAGATTTTTGCTCAGCATTCAACACCATAGAACCCTCCAAGCTTATCATTAAGCTTGAGGCCCTGGAGCTCAACCCCACCATGTGAAATTGGGTCCTGGACTTCATGACGGGCCACCCCCAGGTGGTGAAGGTAGGAAGGGTGCGTGCTCAGCCCCTCCTGTACTCCCTGTTCACCCATGACTGTGTGGCCATGCACGCCTCCAACTCAATCATCAAGTTCAGACAACACAACAGTAGTATGCTTGATTAACAACAACGATGAGACAGCCTACAGGGAGGAGGTGAGTGCACACGGTATGTGGTGTCAGGAAAACAACCTCACACTCAACGGCAAAAAAAAAAAAAGGAGATGATCGTGGACTTCAGGAAACAGCAGAGGGAACACCACCCTATACACATCGACTACACAGTAGTGGAGAAGGTGGAAAGTGTTGTTCCTCGGCGTACACGTCAGACAAACTGAAATGGTCCACCTACACAGACAGCGTGGTAAAATAGGCGCAACAGCACCTCTTCAACCTCAGGAGGCTGGAGAAATTTGGCCTGTCACCTAAAACACTCACAAACCTTTACAGATGCATGCACAATGAAGAACATCCTGTCAGGCTGTATCATCACCTGGTATGGCAACTGTACCGCACACAACCGCAAGGGCCACTTCAATCATGTTTACATATATTGCATTACTCATCCCATATATACACTGTATTTTATACTATCTATTGCATCTTGCCAATGCCACTGTCATTGTTCATCCATTTATTTATATGTATATATTCTTTTTCCATTACTTAGATGTGTGTATTAGGTAGTTGTGGAATTGTTAGATTTGAGATATTACTGCACTGTTGGAACTAGAAGCACAAGCATTTCGCTACACTCGCAATGACATCTGCTAACAATGTGTATGTGACCAATAAAATTGGACTTTTATGATTTATTATCCACCATCTGAGGAAGTGGAAACTCAAAACATTTAGCTCGATTGGTAACTTAAATATGATCTTGTTGCTAGATAGATTAATCAATTAGCCTGCAAGACTATCAGTAAATATAATGTCCCACAGAAACTTTCCAGTGCTAGCCATAGGCTAAAAGATTATGGGGGCTGTTTTGTTAGACTTCAGTACGGCTTTTGACATTATCAATCATAGTCTGCTACTGGAAAAATGTATGTGTTATGGATTTAACCTGTTTGGGCTGCGGGGGCAGTATTGAGTAGCCTGGATAAAAGGTGCCCATTTCAAACGGCCTCGTACTCAATTCTTGCTCGTACAATATGCATATTATCATTACTATTTGATAGAAAACACTCTCTAGTTTCTAAAACCGTTTGAATTATATCTGTGAGTAAAACAGAACTCATTTTGCAGCAAACTTCCTGACAGGAAGTGGAAAATCTGAAATCGATGCTCTGTTCTAGGGCCTGCCTATAAATGTGCTTGATATTTATTAGTATACATGCACTTCATACGCCTTCCACTAGATGTCAACAGGCAGTGAGAGAAGAAATGGAGTGTATAACATGATCTGAGGTCGAATAAAAGCTCTTGGCATGACGTGACCCCAATTTCCTGTTTTCTGGAACGCGCGAGAAGGGACCTGGTATTGCCTTCTGTAAAGCTGTCGTTATAGACGACTAATATCTCCGGCTTTGATTTTATTTGATAAATGTGACAATATCATCGTAAAGTATGTTTTTTCAATATAGTTTTATTAGATTATAGAAAAATTTTCGGGACGTTAGGCATGTTGCTTTGTCTGCGTTTGTTCACGAAGGAGAGCTTTGCGCCACTTTGCTAGCTTTCCGTGCTAATTGACTGGAGAAGAGGACATTCTAAAACCAAACAACGATTGTTCCCGACAAAGGACCCCTTGTACAACATTCTGATGGAAGATCATCAAAAGTAGGACCCATTTTATGATGCTATTTCATATATCTGTCGAAAATGTGTACTAGTAGTTTGCGCCCAGATTTTGGGCACTCTCTCGCTATAACTAAGCTGGATGTCGTAATGAAGTTATTTTTAGAATTCTAACACGGCGATTGCATTAAGAACTAGTGTATCTATCATTTCCTATACAACATGTATTTTTTAGTAACGTTTATGAATAGTTATTTGGTCAGAATAGTTGAGTGTCATAAAAATATCCGCACATTCTGGGAAAAAGATGCTACGTTAGCACAATGTATAACCACTGATTTCAGCTCTAAATATTCACATTTTCGAACAAAACATAAGTGTATGTATAACCTGATGTTATAGGACTGTCATCTGATGAAGCTTATCAAGGTTAGTCAAAAATTATATATCTTTTGCTGGTTTGTTACAATCTCTAACTTTTGCTGCTGGTAAATGGCTTGTGTTTCTGGCTATTGTGGTAACCTAATATAATGCTATATTGTGTTTTCGCTGTAAAACACTTAATAAATCGGAAATATTGGCTGGAATCACAAGATGCCTGTCTTTCATTTGCTGTACACCATGTATTTTTCAGAAATGTTTTATGATGAGTATTTAGGTATTTGACGTTGGTGTCTGTAATTACTCTGGCTGCTTCGGTGCTATTTCTGACGGTAGCTGTGATGGTAGCTGCAATGTAAAACTGATTTATACCTCAAATATGCACATTTTTCGAACAAAACATAGATTTATTGTATAACATGTTATAAGACTGTCATCTGATGAAGTTGTTTCTTGGTTAGTTTGGTTGGTTCTTGGTTAGTTAGGTTGGTTTTGTGCATGCTACCTGTGCTGTGAAAAATGTCTGTCCTTTTTTGTATTTGGTGGTGAGCTAACATAAATATACGTGGTGTTTTCGCTGTAAAACATTTTTAAAAATCGGACATGTTGGCTGGATTCACAAGATGTTTATCTTTCATTTGCTGTATTGGACTTGTTAATGTGTGAAAGTAAAATATTTCTAAAAAATATATTTTGAATTTCGCGCCCTGCACTTGAAGTGGCTGTTGTCATATTGTGCCCGGCTTCGGGCTTGCAGCCCAAAGAAGTTAAACCTCATGCTATATTTTGGATAAAGAGTTACCTGTCTAACAGATCACAGAGGGTGTTCTTTAACAAGCCATAATCCAGGTAGAATCAGGAATTCCCCAGGGCAGCTGTCTAGGCCCCTTTTCCCAATCTTTACTAACGACATGCCACTGGCTTCGAGTAAAGCCAGTGTATCTATGTATGCGGATGACTCAACACTATACACGTCAGCTACTACGGCGATTGAAATTACTGCAACACTTAAAGAGCTACAGTTATTTTCAGAATGGGTGGCAAGGAATAAGTTAGCCCTAAATATTTCAAAAACTAAAAGCATGGTATTTGGGATAAATCATTCACTAAACCTTAAACCTCAACTAAATCTTGTGATGTCATGACTCTCCTGGTCGGGGATCCAAGGCCTCAGATCAACTTGGCAAATGGCTGACGGATAGCCAGACCCCGCTCTCTGCCACAGGAGAGGGGGACTGGGCTGGTTTTATGACACCTCACGGCAATCGTAAATCTGATGCAGCAGAGAACACTCTCTTGCTCTTCAATATCAACCAAAGGAATGTCGTAGCCCCTCAGATGATTTTCGCCACCAAAACTATAACACCCAAAAAGTGAATATTGGAACAAGACAGGAATGTTAGGCATGGTCAGTGGGGATCTAAAGAATAATCATATCATATCAAATTGTTTTTCATTTTGTGATGTCATTAAAAACGGTATGATGAAAATAATGTAACTTGAAGAGCTTTCACACTGTGTATGTCAGGTTAACCTTTCTAGGACACACGTTCCGCTAGCGGAACCCCTCGACAACATTCCGCTGAAAAGGCAGCACGGGAAATTCAAAAATATTTTTGGGAAATATGTAACTTTCACGCAATAACAAGTCCAATACAGCAAATGAAAGATAAACATCTTGTTAATCTACCCATCGTGTCCGATTTAAAAAAATGCTTTACAGCGAAAACACAACATATGATTATGTTAGATCACCGCCAAGTCCAAAAAACACAGCCATTTTCCCAGCCAAAGATAGGAGTCACAAAAAGCAGAAATAGAGATAAAATTAAATCACTAACCTTTGATATTCTTCATCAGATGACACTCATAGGACATCATGTTACACAATACATGTATGTTTTGTTCGATAATGTGCATATTTATATCCAAACATCTCAGTTTACATTGGCGCCATGTTCAGAAATGCCTCCAAAATATCCGGAGAAATTGCAGAGAGCCACATCAAATAACAGAAATACTCATCATAAACTTTGATGAAAGATACATGTTTTACATAGAATTAAAGATACACTTGTTCTTAATGCAACCGCTGTGTCAGATTTCAAAAAAACTTTACGGAAAAAGCAAACCATGCAATAATCTGAGATGGCGCTCAGATAGAAAAAAAATTAAAAAAATTCTCTGCCATGTTGGAGTCAACAGAAATACGAAATTACATTATAAATTTTCCCTTACCTTTGATGATCTTCATCAGAATGCACTCCCAGGAATCGCAGTTCCACAATAAATTGTTGTTTTGTTTGATAATGTCCATTATTTATGTCCAAGTAGCTACTTTTGTTATCGCGTTTAGTACACACATCCAAACGCTCGTGCAGGTCCAGGCGAACGTCGGACGAAAACATCAAAAAGTTATATTACAGGTCGAATAAACTCGTCAAACTAACTATAGAATCAATCTTTAGGATGTTGTTATCTTAAAATATTCAATAACGTTCCAACCGGAGAATTCCTTTGTGTCTGTAGAAGTAATGGAACGCAAGTCGATATCATGTGGAATGCGCATGACCAGGACCTGGCACTCTGCCAGACCACTGACTAAAACAGCTCCCATCCGGCTCAACATCACAGTAGAAGCTTCATTCAACGTTCTACAGACTGTTGACATCTAGTGGAAGGCGTAGGAAGTGCAAACAGATCCATATCTTACAGGGAATTAAATAGGCGATGAGTTGAAAATCGACCAGCCTCAGAATTCCCACTTCCTGTTAGGGTTTTTGCCTGCCATATGAGTTCTGTTATACTCACAGACATCATTCAAACAGTTTTAGAAACTTCAGAGTGTTTTATATCCAATAGTAATAATACTATGCATATATTAGCATCTGGGACAGAGTAGGAGGCAGTTCACTCTGGGCACGCTATTCATCCATAGTGAGAATGCTGCCCCCTATCCCTAAAAAGTTGACGATGAAACTATTTTTGTTAAGATAGGAATGAGATTTTAGTTTTCTAACGAGTTCATAGTTTTCATGTCTTTTGCACATTAACTTCTTTGGGGTAGGGGATATTTTCACATCCGGATGAAAAGCGTGCCCAGAGTAAACTGCCTGCTACTCAGCCATAAAAGCTAGAATATGCATATTATTAGTAGATTTGGATAGAAAACTGCAGTTTCTAAAACTGTTTGAATGATGCCTGTGAGTATAACAGAACTCATATGGCAGGCAAAAACCTGAAAAAGAATCCAACCAGGAAGTGGGAAATCTGAGGTTGGTGGTTTTCCAACTCATTCCCTACTGAACATAGTGGGATATGGGTCATGTTGCACTTCCTAAGATGTCCACTAGATGTCAACAGTCTATAGAACCTTGTTTGATGCTTCTACTGTGAAGGGGACCCGAAAGAGAGGGGATTGAGTAAGGTCTACCATGAGCTGACCACGCACTGACCATGCGCATTCACGTGAGAGTTAGCTTGCGTTCCATTGCATTTCTGAAGACAAAGGAATTATCCGGTTGGAACATTATTGAAGATTTATGTTAAAAACATCCTAAAGATTGATTCTATACTTCGTTTGACATGTTTCTATGGACTGTAATATAACTTTTTGGACTTTTGGACCGTACTTTCCGCTGGACTTGCACGCGCGTCGTTAGTTTGGATTGTGTACTGAACGCGAGAACAACAAGGAGCTATTTGGACAAATGATGGACATTATCGAACAAAACAAACATTTATTGTGGAACTGGGATTCCTGGGTGTGCATTCTGATGAAGATCATAAAAGGTAAGTGAATATTTATAATGCTATTTCTGACTAATGTTGACTCCAACATGGCGGATATCTGTTTGGCTTGATTTGTCGTCTGAGCGCCGTACTCAGATTATTGCATGGTGTGCTTTTTCCATAATGTTTTTTTGAAATCTGACACAGCGGTTACATTAAGGAGAAGTGGATCTAAAATCTATGCATAACAGTTGTATCTTTCATCAATGTTTATTATGAGTATTTCTGTAAATTGATGTGGCTCTCTGCAAAATGACCGGATGTTTTGGAACTACTGAACACGCCAATGTAAACTCCGATTTTTGGATATAAATATGAACTTTACCGAACAAAACATACATGTATTGTGTACCATGAAGTCCTATGTGTGTCATCTGATGAAGATCAAAGGTTAGTGATTAATTTTATCTATATTTCTGCTTTTTGTGACTCCTCTCTTCGGCTGGAAAAATGGCTGTGTTATTCTGTGAATAGGCACTCACCGAACATAATCGTTTGGTTTGCTTTCGTCGTAAAGCCTTTTTGAAATCGGACACTGTGGCTGGATTTACAACAAGTGTATCTTTAAAATGGTGTAAAATACATGTACGTTTGAGGAATTTTAATTATGGGATATCTGTTGTTTTGAATTTGGCGCCCTGCAGTTTTTCTTGCTGTTGAAGAGGTGGGACGCCCACGTACCCTAGAGAGGTTAACTAAGCCACGCCACAAATGAGGTCAGAAGAGCGTATCAGTGTGATGGAACCGCCCTTTTCGTGTACAGTGCTTGAAAAGACTCGCTAAGAATTAACATAACAGACCAGCAGACGTGAAGCGTGATCTAAACGTTAAATGGTTGAAACTCCCAGACCAGAAGACATGAGACCGTGGTGCACATGTTGAAATGGTTAGAAACGAGGGATACACCGAGATTACATTTTTGTCTGAAACCGATATCTGATATTTTCTTTGCCAGAAATCATATACCGATATTTACAATTTTAGCGGCCTTTTAAGCATTCTAGTACTTTCTAGCATTCTAGTTTTAACCCCACGCTAGGAGTGCTAGCATTCTAATTTTAATCCCACGCTAGGAGTGTGTTCATGTTTCCAAGTTTCAGGCATGTTCTCAAATGCCATTGAAATGGCAGCAGCGGTATGAGAACCTGCACATTCTTGAGCATGCAATACGGCTTTCCTCAGTAGGAAATCCTTGTCGACCCACTGTGCTGTCAGACTCAGCATGCTCATGGGGCTGACATCGCTGGTCCACATGTCAGTCCTGAAGCTAATAACAAGTAGCTCATACATGTGCGTTTCAACAATACTGTGTAACTCCGGTAGGGCAACAACTGAAAAATAGAGCCTACTTGAGAGTGTGTACCGGAGCTTGAGGTGCTCGACCAGTCGGCGAAAGCCAACATCATCCACGACAGAGAACGGTTGATTGTCAAGGGCAATGAATTCCATTATCTTGGCGTTAATGGATTTCACCTTTGAGTTGTCTCGCTGCAATTTTCTTACTCTTTCAAATGACTGCTCGACTTGAACTTGTTAAGTTGTTGGAAGTGTGTGCTTAGTATTTTTCTACTTTTGTTCTGTGTAGCGCTGTATTTTTCGTGGCTTCATTACGTCATCTACCTACGTTATATAGGTATGCACGTCAGCTTTGACATCGGTTTGGCCAATACCGATGCTGACATTTTTAGCTAATATCGGCCGATTCCGATATGCTTACCGATATATCGTGCATCCCTATTAGAAACTCTGAAACTCTCAACATGAGGTGAAGAAGATAAAGACTAGACCAGAACATTTGACAGTCTACAGCTGTGCATTTAAAGGGATATAGAACTTTGGCTACCTACCAGAGAAGAGGCAAGAAGCTCACCTCAGACAATCACTGGTGAATTATTGAAGCCACAGACAACTACGAAGGACATTGTGACCTCTGGTGGACAACCAGAGCCTTACACCTATCGAGCCCTTCCCATAGAAGGATTGATCGGTTGCAACAGAGAGACGATGAACAAAGACATCTAGACGTAAATACATTACATTTCTTACCCAGACAAGCGGTGGTTCATGTGCAAGGTATATGATTAATGTGAGAATAGTTATAGAAGGTATACATTATAAATGTCCATTTCTCCATCTCTCTTTCCCCACCCTCTTTCAGTTGTGTAACAAGCAGTCATATCTTGTCAAGTTCACTAGGGACTTCTCTCATGTAAGTGTGTATGTGTATTCTGTGTTATTATTTACTTAGTAAATAAAGAAATACATTTGTGTACTACTGAATTATCAGAAAAGGCTGGGGTTCTTGCGGATTCAAGAAATCTGCTACGTTCCGAATGAGACTGATATGAGGTAATGATTAATAACTGACTGCTATCGATATATATACACTGCTCAAAAAAATAAAGGGAACACTTAAACAACACAATGTAACTCCAAGTCAATCACACTTCTGTGAAATCAAACTGTCCACTTAGGAAGCAACACTGATTGACAATAAATTTCACATGCTGTTGTGCAAATGGAATAGACAAAAGGTGAAAATTATAGGCAATTAGCAAGACACCCCCAATAAAGGAGTGGTTCTGCAGGTGGTGACCACAAACCACTTCTCAGTTCCTATGCTTCCTGGCTGATGTTTTGGTCACTTTTGAATGCTGGCGGTGCTTTCACTCTAGTGGTAGCATGAGACGGAGTCTACAACCCACACAAGTGGCTCAGGTAGTGCAGCTCATCCAGGATGGCACATCAATGCGAGCTGTGGCAAGAAGGTTTGCTGTGTCTGTCAGCGTAGTGTCCAGAGCATGGAGGCGCTACCAGGAGACAGGCCAGTACATCAGGAGACGTGGAGGAGGCCGTAGGAGGGCAACAACCCAGCAGCAGTACCGCTACCTCCGCCTTTGTGCAAGGAGGAGCACTGGCAGAGACCTGCAAAATGACCTTCAGCAGGCCACAAATGTGCATGTGTCTGCTCAAACGGTCAGAAACAGACTCCATGAGGGTGGTATGAGGGCCCGACGTCCACCGGTGGGGGTTGTGCTTACAGCCCAACACCGTGCAGGACGTTTGGCATTTGCCAGAGAACACCAAGATTGGCAAATTCGCCACTGGTGCCCTGTGCTCTTCACAGATGAAAGCAGGTTCACACTGAGCACGTGACAGAGTCTGGAGACGCCGTGGAGAACGTTCTGCTGCCTGCAACATCCTCCAGCATGACCGGTTTGGCGGTGGGTCAGTCATGGTGTGGGGTGGCATTTCTTTGGGGGTCCGCACAGCCCTCCATGTGCTCGCCAGAGGTAGCCTGACTGCCATTAGGTACCGAGATGAGATCCTCAGACCCCTTGTGAGACCATATGCTGGTGCGGTTGGCCCTGGGTTCCTCCTAATGCAAGACAATGCTAGACCTCATGTGGCTGGAGTGTGTCAGCAGTTCCTGCAAGAGGAAGGCATTGATGCTATGGACTGGCCCGCCCGTTCCCCAGACCTTAATCCAATTGAGCACATCTGGGACATCATGTCTCGCTCCATCCACCAACGCCACGTTGCACCACAGACTGTCCAGGAGTTGGCGGATGCTTTAGTCCAGGTCTGGGAGGAGATCCCTCAGGAGACCATCCGCCACCTCCTCAGGAACATGCCCAGGCGTTGTAGGGAGGTCATACAGGCACGTGGAGGCCACACACACTACTGAGCCTCATTTTGACTTGTTTTAAGGACATTACATCAAAGTTGGATCAGCCTGTAGTGTGGTTTTCCACTTTAATTTTGAGTGTGACTCCAAATCCAGACCTCCATGGGTTGATAAATTTGATTTCCATTGATAATTTTTGTGTGATTTTGTTGTCAGCACATTCAACTATGTAAAGAAAAAAGTATTTAATAAGAATATTTCATTCATTCAGATCTAGGATGTGTTATTTTAGTGTTCCCTTTATTTTTTGGAGCAGTGTATATAGATATATATATATATATATACACACAAACATATATACATATACACACATATACATATGCATATACAGTGGGGCAAAAAAGTATTTAGTCAGCCACCAATTGTGCAAGTTCTCCCATATAAAAAGATGAGAGAGGCCTGTAATTTTCATCATAGGTACACTTCAACTATGACAGACAAAATGAGAAAAAAAAATCCAGAAAATCACATTGTAGGATTTTTAATTAATTTATTTGCAAATTACGGTGGAAAATAAGTATTTGGTCAATAACAAAAGTTTCTCAATACTTTGTTATATACCCTTTGTTGGCAATGACAGAGGTCAAACGTTTTCTGTAAGTCTTCACAAGGTTTTCACACACTGTTGCTGGTATTTTGGCCCATTCCTCCATGCAGATCTCCTCTAGAGCAGTGATGTTTTGGGGCTGTTGCTGGGCAACACGGACTTTCAACTCCCTCCAAAGATTCTCTATGGGGTTGAGATCTGGAGACTGGCTAGGCTACTCCAGGACCTTGAAATGCTTCTTACGAAGCCACTCCTTCGTTGCCCGGGCGGTGTGTTTGGGATCATTGTCATGCTGAAAGACCCAGCCACGTTTCATCTTCAATGCCCTTGCTGATGGTAGGCTTTGTTACTTTGGTCCCAGCTCTCTGCAGGTCATTCACTAGGTCCCCCCGTGTGGTTCTGGGATTTTTGCTCACCGTTCTTGTGATCATTTTGACCCCACGGAAGATCTTGCGTGGAGCCCCAGATCGAGGGAGATTATCAGTGTGTCTTCCATTTCCTAATAATTATCAGTACGTCTTCCATTTCCTAATAATTGCTCCCACAGTTGATTTCTTCAAACCAAGCTGCTTACCTATTGCAGATTTAGTCTTCCCAGCCTGGTGCAGGTCTACAATTTTGTTTCTGGTGTCCTTTGACAGCTCTTTGGTCTTGGCCATAGTGGAGTTTGGAGTGTGACTGTTTGAGGTTGTGGACCGGTGTCTTTTATACTGATAACAAGTTCAAACAGGTGCCATTAATACAGGTAACGAGTGGAGGACAGAGGAGCCTCTTAAAGAAGTTACAGGTCTGTGAGAGCCAGAAATCTTGCTTGTTTGTAGGTGACCAAATACTTATTTTCCACAAAAATTTGCAAATAAATTCATAAAAAATCCTACAATGTGATTTTCTGAATTTTTTTTTCTCGTTTTGTCTGTCATAGTTGAAGTGTACCTATGATGAAAATTACAGGCCTCTCTCATCTTTTTAAGTGGGAGAACTTGCACAATTGGTGGCTGACTAAATACTTTTTGCCCCACTGTATATACACATATATATATACATACATACATACATACATACATACATACATACATACATACATACATACATACATACATACATACATACATACATACGCATATATAAATATAGAACACACATACATATATTCTTGAGTTAAATTCGGGAGATGGTAATTCGTTAAACAATGGGTTAATTGTTATATTATTAATTTAAATCAGTTAACAATTAAACGTAGTTGGTTGATTCGATAAATAACAGTCAGTCATCACATTAATGCAAGTCACGTCACGACAATGAATAATGTGGAAATTGAGCAAGTTGAGTTGACTAAACTGCTTGGAGTAACCCTGAATTGTAAACTTTTATGGACAAAACATATTGATACAACAGTAGCTAGGATGGGGAGAAGTCTGTATATAATAAAGCACTACAGGTGCCACAAAGAGGGTCTTAGGAAAATTGCAATTGGCTCAGAACAGTGCAGCATGGCTGGCCCTTGGATGTACACAGAGAGCAAACATTAATAATATGCATGTCAATTTCTCCTGGCTCAAAGTGGAGGAGAGATAATCTCTACTTGTATTTGTGAGAGGTATTGACATGTTGAATGCACCGAACAGTCTGTTTGAACTACTGGCACACAGCTCAGACACCCATGCATACCCCACAAGATATGCCACCAGAGGTTTCTTCACAGTCCCCAAGTCCAGAAGAGACTACGGGAGGCGCACAGTACTACATAAAGCAATGACTACATGAAACTCTATTCCACATCAAGTAACTCATGCCAGCAGTAAAATGTTATATATATATATATATTTTTAAACACCTTATGGAACTGTGAAGCAACACAAACAGACACATGCATACAAACACACTTTTATACTATACACACGTACACATGGATTTTGTGTTATAGATATGTGGTAGTAGAGCAGAGGCCTGAGGGCACACTTATGTTGTGAAATCTGTTTTGACTGTATTGTAATGTTTTTTTAAATGTATAACTGCCTTAATTTTTCTGGACCCCAGGAAGAGTAGCTGTTGCCTTGGCAGCAGCTAATGGGGATCCATAATAAATACAAATACTTGATGAGGCCTATTCACCGTAAATGACGCTCTCCACTCTGCGGGCGCATCAAAACCATACTACATAGCCTAAAGCGGTGCCATTCCCTCAATATTAGGAGGTGATAAATGATATACTCACAGAAAGCTGTGCCTCTCCTCTGTTACTAGAACAACAGTAGTTGCTTTGAATACTGTATTTTTCCTGTAATTCCGTCAAAATGCAGCTCTCCCGCCGTGCGCACTCTACAGTGGGTAGAGGGAGTGAGAGTGCCTCGAACACACAGCAGTCAAAAGGGAAACGGGGACAGGCTGATACTTTTATAGTAGGAATCGACCAAATAATGGTTTTAGAACAATCGACAGGAACGTTCTGTCACAAAATCACTGAACATTACCGACGTAAGCAAAATAATTTGGTAAGAGGAAGGCAATGTCGGTGTCAGTCATTTTTGGTTAATCGTCCCAGCTCTAGTGAACTAAGTGTTTATCATTTCCATTAATTTTGTACTGTGGTATATAGATCTACAAAACAGATAGCCTAGACATGAATTTACAACCTTTGATTTTGGAGCGTAATGTACCTTTAAAAAAAATAATCATAACATTTTCTCAATGAATGAACATTTGGGTGCACAAAGAAAGCCATGGTAATAGTGGAGGAGAAAAAACACCAAAAGAAAAGTGACTATGCCAGAAGTTTACCTTGTCTTTCTGATGCCATGCAGATAGAGACCTGACAACGACAAACAGAAGAAGAGTGGGAAAGATTATTTTGGAAAACGTCACGAACGCTCGCTCCTCAAGCTCTCCGACGAGCAGCATGACTTATTTCGTAGAAGCGCGATGGTATAACACAAGTAAACCTTTCAAAATGAGTCGTTTAAGAGTTTGACATGCAACATATTTGAAAGCAGAAAATAGAGAAATATAACAGATGAAGTCAAAGGAAAAGTCCAGATCATATCCCACCACCAATCATTAAACTGTCAGAGTTAGTGACATCGTCAGTTATGTAAAATGGCATACTGCATATATACCTTCCATCATCGTCCGACACTTCACTTAAAGTACTATCGTCAAACACTGAGATGGGGTCTCCTGCGTTAACATGGTTAGCTGCCTGGGGGGCTCGGCCATGCCTGGCTCCCCCCAGAAAGGGTAACTGTAAGGTGGCCTCGTTAGATACAGCTCTCCCCTCCTCCTCCTTCTGCTGCTGATGATGTAGTTGGTCCTCCAGGGCCCTGTCAGCGCATTAGGGAGAGCATAGACCTAGCGGTGAACGTCATGCCCCATGACATGTAGCCGTAGCCAAATAGCTGGGAATATGGTTGATTGCTCTGGAGTGGGATGTGTCATTTAAGTAGTGGCAGCAAGGTAAAGGACAGGGGATGGAATCAAAACCAAACCAAAGTACAGCTGTAACAAGGTGATTGTCTTAGAGTGGACCAATGTATGACAATGGAAGACGTCCGTCTGCCAGCTGGTATCAATTCGACCCTTGGATGAGTATAAGCAAGGAAGTGGCAGTGTTTCCACTATATTGCTTTCACCTTACAGAGCTGAATTAATCGAAATGGGTTGGGCCAAGGGTGAGCGGCAGGGAGATAATTGTAGCCGAATGTCTTTGGTTGCCTTTGGACTGCTGGTCTTTAGGTGACAATTACAACTAATATCTGAGCTCATTTGAACCGACTCTTGCAAATAACTGCTCCGAGCCTCAACGGCCTCTTGATTCTGTCAGTCATGTTTTGATTGTCCTCTGTCCTTCAGGAACCTTATTGCCTGGCTCCTAAAGCTATGCACAATGACAAAGCAAAGGGAATGAATTGGGGGGGGGGGGGGGGCTAAATCAAAACAAAGACGCATACCTCTTTGGACTTTTGGACCAGTGTCTTTGGGTAATACGGTCTGTTGCTCTGAGCTGATGTTCACTTTCTGTTGCTCCATTTCCACTGTGTGACACTTTAGGGTGTCCTAAACTGGTCTCGGGTTTCTCCTCTTCTTCTTCTTGGTCTAGTTCACACCGTCTGCTCATTGATCCTCCAGCAACCCGTGAGGCACTTGATTTTTGCAGCAACTCCATGTTGGCCTTTGTCTTGTCTTCGCCCACCTGGAAAGACAGGGTAAATGTTTAATGATCAAAGCTGCAGAATTAACATAACACATACTATTTGAGTTTAAGCAGGCCTTTAAAATATGTTTTGGAGCAGGTATACTACCATACATAATTCAGTCTGTCACCCCTCTTCTGAGAGACCTAACACCTTCTTCATGTAATATGCTCCAAATTGCACCATATACCCTAGATAGTGCTCTACTTTGGGCCAAAAGTAGTGCACCGTAGGGAATAGGGTTCCATTTGGATGCAACCATGGTTAGGCTTAATTACAGGGATGCAGCAGCTTTACAGGCAGCTCCATTCCTATGAAATACCATACAGCTATGTTAACCTTTCACGGAGCAGACATTTTCCAAAATGCCTGGAAAAACACATTCAAAAGGCTGGCCAAAATGTTTTAGTTAAGAGTGTTTCCAAATAAATTTTGTTGGATTCGAACTTCTAACTTGAAATACCTTACACTATTAGAACTGAGTGGATGGAACTGCTTGCTGATTGGGGTTTAAGGCTGGGTTTCTGTACAGCACTTCGTGACATCGGCTGATGTATTTATAAAGCCTTTTTTACATTTGATTGATTGATTGCATCTACTGAGTGAGAAAGGGGAGTGCAGAAAGGGAAACAGTCTGGTTTCAGTCACAGATAAGGTAGGACAGCCATGAGTTAGGGAGGAGTGAGGAATCCGGTCCGAGGTCAGGTCAGATGAAGTGAGAAAGAACAATCACCACTAAAGTCCTGCCTAGCAACAGATGTATTGGCTGTCCAAATGTGCAAGGAGGACACTCAGCCTAGAAGGAGGGTATAAATATATGTACTTGTGTAAACATGTCTTTGTCTTACGCAGCTGTTTGACCCAGTGGGTGAATAAACTTGGTTGGAGCTTTTTCCTAGTCATCTGTTTGAGTTTTTACTCTGTTTGTCAGAACCTAACACTTTCAACAACCGTGACAATTACAGGTGGCAACTGTTTTAGTATAACAGGGTATTAGTAGCATATTAAAGGGATAGCTCACCCAGATTTGTGCATCCTTACCTAGAAATCATCAGCATTTTCAAACAAAAACAAACAGATAAGGACAGAAAGCAATCCATGCTTTGGTTTTGTTAAACTAGCCACTGCCCCAAACGCTAATATTAGTATTTGACCAATGTAAGTCAATGTCCTTCAGTTAACATGCCCAAATCATCAAACATTATTTTTAGATTTTTTTTAGTAACTCAACAACTTGGTTTAAAGATACTTTGAGATGATTGGAGCATGCCATCTAGGGGGAATTGGCTTACATTGGGTTTTGTTCGAAAATGCTAACATTAGCTAATATTTGCAGATATGGCTGAACTATCGCTTTAATTAATGACATAACAAAAACATGCACAAAACACTGCGCAAATGAAACAACTGCTACACCAACACATCAGTCCAACGTGGCTTCTTTTCATAGAAAAGAAAGGTGTTTCTATAGGTAAACTTTTACCACTTCACACCACACCAGCTAGGGAGAATGAGCAAATGAGAAATGACCAGAGAGTAGCAAACAAATGTTTTCTCAACATGTGGCTGCATGCAAAGCACACCGATGGAGAAAAAGACCCAACAATAAGCAAAAAAAATCACTACAAGAGAAGATGGACGGGCGATGCCCCTTTGAGTGTGGATGATGAGGCGTTGGTGAAATCCTGGGAGTACACGCTACTACAGCTGAGAGAGAGAGAGAAAAAGAAAGAAAGAAAAGAGAAAGAGAAAAAAATATAAAGAAAAAAAGAAAAAAACTTCCTGAGGCCTGTGTGTGACTGACATTTATAGTGCTGATCTTTAATGTCAATCAGCTTAAAGCAGGAAAGGAGAGAGGAGATTTAAACGAGGCCAATGAGGTGTTAAATGTCACTCTGGGAGCTGTCCACAATCAGCACCTCATTAGGTGAGGGAGTGGTTGATTAAGTGAAGAACTGGCGTGGACAAAGAGAAAAATAATGCTCACTTTGCTTCATAAAAAGAAATTATAATAATAATAAAATCCAATAAAAGAGGACTGGCAGGAAGTAGGGGAAAAAAAGGAGAGAAAAAAAAAGAGTGAAACAGGTTGTCTACAAGAGGTATTTCCCTGGCATTGTTTTGGGCCTTTTTCACACAGACTCAGCTGAGGTGATGTAATGGAAAAAGCGAAGAAAGAAAAAGAGAGAAAGAACAAGAAAGAGTTGGGGGGACTATAACGGGAGCAAGGGCAGTCATAATCCTCTACCTCTTTCCAGAGCAGGGCCTTCTCTTTCTCCAAATCCAGGAACACAACCTTCAGCATGCCTACCTCGTGGTTGAACCTCCGAAGGTCCTCTTCCAGCTCTTTGTCTGAGGGAAGTAAAGGAGCTGGGGGACACACATTGCTCAATGAGGGGGGCTGAGACTGAGAGGGACGCACTTCGGGTTCTTCTTCGTACATGGAGGGGCTCTTCTCATCGTCCTGTTGGACTTGCCCTGGCCAACGTTCCTCTGCGGCAGGCTTTGGTTTGGTAGTGGCATCTTTGTCTGGGCTAGGGTTGGACTCTCCTTTGTTCAAGGACGAATCCATATGAACATGGTCTGATTTGAGTTCCACTGAGGCTGCATTGCAATCTGTGAAAGTCTTGGTGACATTATCGACATTGTAGTCTACTTCTCGCTCCCTGTCGATTTCCCCAAACAGTTGCGGCAAAGCAGACCTGTTCTCTGGCTCAATGCCACAGAGGACCTCCAGGTCCCCTGTCTCACTGTCCTCGGCACTGGAGGAGAGGTGGCGACTCCCGGGGCTGTCACCATGCTGAGTCCTGTCTTCGCATAGGGAGTTGTCAGCCGACTCGGTCTGAGAGTCCTCCAGCCCGGACCCCCTCTGCTCAAAAATGGTCAGCAGGACTGCATTGCTGCTACTCCTCCTTGCCCTGCTCAACGGACAGACTATAGGCTCCCCCACCTCTTCGTTGCTGGACTCTTCCTCAGTGGTTCTGGCGGGAGATTCAACTATCTTTACGTTCTCCCCCCGTTTTTCTTCTTCTTCTATAGTTTCGTCAGAGGCGGATTCAGCTGGAAGTTCTCCAAATTTCTCCTTCAGTTCGGCCGCCACGTTCCTGTAGGAGGACTTAACCTCCCTCTTCTCTAACTCCACCCAGATCTTCCCATAACGTTTCTCCCAGCCTGGCTCTTCCTCTTTACCGTCTCCCTCTCTAACTACATATCTCCCTTCTTTCTCTTTGTACTCCTCCTGCTCCTCCCCAGTTTGGGACTCGACAGGGTCAAGGTGGCACGGGTTACTTACGTCTAACTCTGATGCAACGTCTTTCTCCTTTGATGGCATGAGTAGACAAAGGAAATGGTGTTAACACGGACGCCTACAATGGGATCTTACAATTAGGGTATACAAAGCATGAATGTTCAAAAACACTGAAAACGCCAACATTCAAAAACAATTGTGTGTAGGGGCATACAGGTAACATTCAAACTTGTACCACTTTGCCACAATAACAAGACTAATATTTCATACATTTCATAAAATAGTCAGTGGCCAGCAGTCAAAATTTGGAACATTAAGTATTAATGATGTACATTTCCTGATTGTAAACTGGTTCTGGTTGAAAAGATGAGAAGTCATATAGCCATTGTTACAACCAGATAAACATGTATTTTTTGGTTGCTAAAAAGACATCCACAAAATGTCCTTATGCTAGCAATGAACTCAATGATGTCATCGCAACTCGTTTTGCCCACTGGTTGAGAGAGGGACTACATAGGTGGTTCATAAGCCAGTCTGTTGTGAAGGGGATGATGGCAGATGAGATGGGTGATGTGGATGAAATGTAGTTATGCCAGGTGAATGATAGGCTTTATTGTAAGGTAGGGGATATACTGTACACTACAGTAATATGATGTACAAAATGTGACGAGGTAGGGTGGAGGTAGTCATGGCCACACGGTCAAGATTTTAATATCTAGATTTTAATGAGTGTGAGCGTCGGCTATTCCTTCCTAAATGCTCATATTATTTTTGGGTTGCACCTCGCGCATATTGATTGAGCCCATTCTACTCCTCTCCAGGGTTGAGGTGGTAAAATAAGACAAGCTAAATCAATTTAAAGTAGGGGAATGTAGCGATTTGGGGGGGTAGGAGATTAGGTAAACTGGAAATTAGGTAAACTGGAGAGGGTATTCTCTGACTAATGCCTCCACCTCTTGTGGCTGCTCCTCAGGCTCTGGACTGCTCTTGCTTCACCGGTGAGGGCCTACGCATATAGTCACAATGGACCTCAGGATCTCGTCACAGTATCTCTGTGCATTCAAATTGACATCGATAAAATGTAATTGTGTTCGTTGTCTGGAGCTTATGCCTGCCCATACCATAACCTCACCTCCAACATGGGACACTCTGTTCACAATGTTAACATCAGCAAACCACTTGCCCACATGACACCATACCGGTGTACCGGTCTGCAATCTGCCCGGTACAGTTGAAACCGAGCTTCATCTTCATCACACTTCTCCAGCAGCCATCGAAGGCCAAAATTTTCCCACTGAATCAGTTACGACTCCGAACTGCAGTCAGGTCATGTTGCGTTTATATTTTTGTTCAGTATAGTTTTGCCTACTGTGTCAGTTAGGGGCTACATAGGGTGTTCATAAGGCAGTCTGTGTAGTGGGTGATGAGAGACTAGAGACGAGATGCAGTAGAGGTGATGTAGATTATTTGTAACTATGCCGTGCGTATGATCGGCTATATTGTAAGATGGGGAATATACAATACACTACACTATTGTGAAGTAGAAAATGTGACGAGGTAGGTTAGAGGTGGTAAAGTAAAAACTTTAGATACATTTTAAAAGCAGGGAATATGTAGTGATTTGGCGGAAGTATGAGATGAGGTAAGCTGGAGAAGGTTTTCCCTGACTAAGGCCCCCCACCTCTTGTGCCTGCTCCTCGGGCTCTGGACTGCTTTCACTCTCTTGCTTCACTGGCGAGGGCTCACGCACAGGGTTATCTGCAGGGAGAGAGAACCTGTTTTAACAAGAGCAGCAGTGGACGTACGTCTGCAAATAGTCCGTCTTAAATCAACGCTAATTAATTAGGTAAACGTTTAGGTTACTCACTAGGTTTCAACACTGTGACGGTCTCTGTTAAGTTTGGTAGTTGCTTCCCAGTCCTGACTGGGCTGGGGGTAGAGGTATTCACTTGGTCAGAATCCCAACCAAAGTCTAAGAACAAGGAAGAAAAAGTGAATTTATGCACTGCTTACATCCTTGGCAGCAAAGGGCAAAAAGCCTTTCTAAAGTTAGCCAGAAATACACTCAAAAGTACATGCAGTATCTATAATCTCCTTACTCCCTTACACTCTGTTCTCTGGGGCTGCATCTTCCGAGCACATGGCTGGGGTAGGGTTTGAGGGGTAAGGGAGCGCGGGCTGGCCAATGGGAGGGGTCTCTCCGAAAGAAAGTGTGTCTTCTCCTCAGGACCGCTCCTCTCCGCTATTACTGCTATATCGGCATCTGGCTCCTGCTCCTGGACAGCCGGTAGAGGGACGGGGGATCGGGAAGAGGCCTCCTCCCTCAGCTCCTCGCCACCGAGGGAAGGCAATCCGTGGCCGGGGAGGGTTCTCCTGCTGGCCGTGCTGGCCGTGTCCCAATCAGAGGCATCTGCACCAGCAGATGAGGGGATCAATTTTAGCAAAGTAAGTAGCCTTGCACGAGCCTTGGCTTGTTTGAGCCAGAACAGCTCATAGCAAGAGCCTATCTCCTGTTTCTGTAGCGTTAGGCAGCTTTATATACAAGTACACCCCCTGGACAGGACGCTAGTCTAACACAGGGCCTTACCCCCAATCTACAGTGGGGTCTGAAATTATTGACACCCTTGATAAAGATAAGTAATAATGACTGTATAAAATAATTCAAATACTTAGCTATATTATACACCCCAAAAAATTGGAAATTAAATTATTTTATTCTAATACAAATGCTCAGAGAAAGATATTTTGTTTAACAAGTAATACCTTTTTTTCTGTCAAAAATGTAAAAGTCAACATTATTGACACCCCCAAAGATTCTTATAAAAGCAGTCAAAGGTTTAGTGTTTGGATCCATATTTCTAGCACGCAATGACTACAATAAGCTTGTGACTCTTAAAACCTCTACAGGATCAGTCTACCCCCACGGGACGGTTAAACTGACGTAGGCTAATGTGGTTAGCATGAGGTTGTAAGCAACAAGAACATTTCCCAGGACATAGACATATCTGATATGGGCAGAAAGCTTAAATTCTTCTTAATCAAACTGCACTGTTCAATTTACAGTAGCTACTAAAATGAAAGAATACCATGCTATTGTTTGAGGAGAGTGCACAGTTATGAACTTGAAAATGTATCAACAAACCAAATTAGGCACATTTGGGTAGACTTGATAAAACATTTTGAACAGAAATGCAGTGGTTCATTGGATCAGACTAAAACTGTGCAGAACTTTGCTGCCATCTAGTGGCCAAAATCGAAAACGCGCCTAACCTGGAACAGTACATAGCAACCTTTCTCTTGTATTTCAAAGATGGGCGGGACGCATGTTTTTTTCTTTGTTTTATCTTTTACCAGATCTATTGTGTTAAATTCTCCTACATTAATTTCACATTTCCACAAACTTCAAGGTGTTTCCTTTGGTATCAAGAATATGAATATCCTTGCTTCAGGTCATGAGCTACAGGCAAATACAGTCGGAAGTTAACATAAACGAGTTTTAATGACTCCAACCTAAGTGTTTCAACCATTCTACACATTTCTTGTTAACAAACTATAGCTTTGGCAGGTCGGTTAGGACATCTACTTTGTGCATGACATGTAATTTTTCCAACAATTGTTCACAGACAGATTATTTCCAGTGGGTCAGAAGTTTACATACACCAAGTTGACTGTGCCTTTAAACAGCTTGGAAAATTGTAGAAAATTATGTAATGGGTTTAGAAGCTTCTGATAGGCTAATTAACATCATTTGAGTCAATTGGAGGTGTACCAGTGGATGTATTTCAAGGCCTACCTTCAAACTCAGTTCCTTTTTGCTTGACATCATGGGAAAATCACAAGAAATCAGCCAAGACCTCAGAAAAAAAATGTGGACAGCCACAAGTCTGGTTCATCCTTGGTACCAATTTCCAAACGCCTGAAGGTACCACGTTCATCTGTACAAACAATAGTACACAAGTATAAACGCCATGGGACCACGTAGCTGTCATACTGCTCAGGAAGGAGACGCGTTCTGTCTCTTAGAGATGAACATACTTTGGTGCAAAAAGTGAAAATCAATCCCAGAACAGCAAAGGACCTTGTGATGATGCTGGAGGAAAAAGGTACAAAATAATCTATATCCACAGTAAAACGAGTCCTATATCAACAGAACCTGAAAGGCCGCTCAGCAAGGAAGAAGCCAATGCTCCAAAACCACCATAAAAAAGATTATGGTTTGCAACTGCACATGGGGACAAAGATCGTACTTTTTGGAGAAATGTCCTCTGGTCTGATGAAACAAAAATAGAACTGTTTGGCCCTAATGACCATCGTTATGTTTGGAGGAAAAAGGGGGACGCTTGCAAGCCGAAGAACACCATCCCAACCGTGAAACACGGGGATGGTAGCAACATGTTGTGGGGGTGCATTACTGCAAGAGGGACTGGTGCACTTCACAAAATAGATGGCATCATGAGAAAAGGAAAATTATGTGGATATATTGAAGCAACATCTCAAGACATCAGTCAGGAAGTTAAAGCTTGGTCGCAAATGGGTCTTCTAAATGGACAATGACCTTAAGCATACTTCCAAAGTTGTGGCAAAATGGCTTAAGGACAACAAAGTAAAGGTATTGGAGTGGGCATCTCAAAGCCCTGACCTCAATCCCATAGAAAATGTGTGGGCAGAACTGAAAAAGTGTGTGCGAGCAAGGAGGCCTACAAACCTGACTCAGTTACAACAGCTCTGTCAGGAGGAATTGGCCAAAATTCAACCAACTTATTGTGGGAAGCTTGTGGAAGGCTACCTGAAAAGTTTGACCCAAGTTAAACAATTTAAAGGCAATGCTACCAAATACTAATTGAGTGTATGTAAAATTCTGACCCACTAGGAATGTGATACAGTAAATTATAAATTACATAATCTGGCTGTAAACAGTTGTTGAAATAAACTGAAATAAATCCTTCTCTCTACTATTATTCTGACACTTCACATTCTTAAAATAAAGTGGTGATCCCAACTGACCTAAAACTTCCGAGGATTAAAATTTCAGGAATTGTGAAAAACTGAGCTTAAATGTATTTGGCTAAGGTTTATGTAAACTTCCGGCTTGAACCGTAGATTTTGGTATGTTATTTTAAGCAAACGTTTTTTTTTTAAAGGTCCGATCCTAAAGAGGTTGTTAACTTGTGCATTTGCAGTTCGTTTTGGTTGTGTTTCAGATTATTTTGAGCCCAATAGAAATGAATGGTAAATACTGGATTGTCATTTTGGAGTCACTTTTATTGTAAATAAGAAAGCAATATGTTTCTAAACACGACATTAATGTGGATGCTACCTTGATTACAGATAATCCTGAATGAATCGTGAATAATGATGAGTGAGAAAGTTAGAGGGTCAAAGATCATACACCCAAGATGCTAACCTCTCACCATTACCAATGACAGGGGAGGTTAGCATTACTTGGGGGTATGAACTTTGACACTAAATTTCTCATTCATCATTATTCACAATTCATTCTGGATTATCCGTAATCATAGTAGCATCCAGATTAATATAATTTCACCCTTTTTTTTTGCATACCACATAGCTCAGTATTTGAATAATTTGAATAATATTTTTGAATAATCGGAATAAATTTGAATAATTTTTTTATACAGTCATTATTGCTCATCTTCATCAAGTGTCAATCATTTCAGACAATGAAGTAGCACTACAAATAGAAAAACTACATAGAATCACAAAACATTGAATCTATTCCTGCTGGAGGTATGCACTGACCTGCAAGATTTTTTTTAGCTTCTTAAAAGTGTTAAATGAAAGAAAGAAATTGTTAACATTAATTCTATGGTAGATTCAAGGTATTGAACGTGGTAAACCAACTAAGTTAGTTGTGAAGATACCTTCAAGATCATCAACATCACCCAACCCAAGCTCCTCCATTATGTCTGTGGAAGAAAATATGGGAAAATGTTGCACAAATAGTAGAAGGGCTTATTTTTAAAGTATATAATACATCAAATTGGCATAAATAAATACTAAAGCACAACAAACAAAAAAACTTTCCTTACCAGTCTTTTTGTCAGCATCTTTTTTGGACAGTTCAAGCTTGGTCAAGATGGACAGAGTTTCCCTTTTGATTTTCTCTGGCTGTTGAGACCGAGAGGAAAATATTGTTACATTTCACACCAAGAATAGTGGCTCTTAACTTTGAGTGTTTTCCCGACGTCTGTACTCACCTTTTCTGGGACATTGTCGGCATCATTATCATAATTTCTTAAAACTGCAAGAGAACAAATGGGAATGTGGTGAAACATTGTGATTGGCTCCTGTGCTCTCTCAGCCTATCAACAGTCAGGAGGACAGCACTTGCATCAGGAAAAGAGTCTATCATAGTTCATGTGGGAATCAATGACACAGGCAATCAATGACACAGGCAATCCCAGCAATGAAGGTGCAGGTAGATCAGGCACCAGTGCAGCGATGCTACTTCTTATGTCAATCTGCTCTGAACCTCTTGCAGTCAATCTCGTCCACTTAGCAGCATGCCGCTGCGTTTGGTTTCCACAACTTGGGACATGGGACCAGCGCTGATTGGAACAGTCTTCATTACAAGATGGAGGAGGAGAAGCAAATGGAGACGACTTCTTTGGCACACAAATTCCAGGCAGCACAGACCATTCGGATAGGGACAGATGACAAGTCAGGGAAATATCCATCAGGCCCGAGTGGCATCAAGCCATAGGAGTTGAGAACGAGAAAGTTCTGATTTGCGTTTTCCTCATAAATTCATGCAAAATTGAGATTTGCTTGCTAAGCATAGCCACCTCATTCCTGTAATCCTCCGCTAGCAAACAATTGCCACATAGGAACTCTGGATTGTCACTACTGTCCCGGACCAGCGCATAATAAACACAGCTTCTACAGCGCTGGAAATGTTTGTTAGATATTCCAGGTGAAGCGGGCTCCATTGCAACCTAGCTAGCTAGTTGGGAGCAGGTGTTGACACAAACACTTATAAAACCAAGTAAAAATAACTTTGGAAACAACAAGCCGAAGCAACAGGTCGAGGAGCAGGAGGTATCAGAGTTTGACAGGAAATGACGGCAATATATTTACCTGTATTTACCCCCCAAAAATGAAACGCTAATTAGCTGCTAATGTGGCTATCATAAAAAACTACAAACGCCATGATGCTCTGGACGAGACTGACAAATTGTGGCAACGGTAAGAATCTCTGGATTAACTATCGAATGTTAGCTAAATTTAGTAATGAATAAATTGGCTAAATGTCTTTAAAATTGAAAATTCCGTAAAACCGTCTTGAGCAACTAAATTGACACAATACCTGTTAGCATAGATGTCAGATAGAGATGACGTGCAGGAGCTTGCAGGGATTTGTAATCTTGCATGATGTCTACTTTGATGTTATTGAGCATTTTCGAATCTGAAGAATATTTTGAGCCAAATATATTTATAAAAGTCAACTTGTCCTAGAGAGATTTACATGGTTATTAAAACGTCACACGAGGGTAAGCCTACACAAAACAAATGAATGGTGGAAAAACGATAGGAACCATTCCCATGTTTAATATGGGTAATATGACACCTCCACTGTGGGGCTCTATGGGCACAGGCATAAACATTGGTCTAACTACTACTAAAGTGAGACTTTATCCTCGTGTTTCTTGGATATTTACATTATTTGTTCACAAGTTAGGTTGTTTTTCATTGTTGGAGTCTACTTCCACTGCTAGCAAAGAAAAGAGACATCGTAGGCCTCTACTACAGATTCGCACAGGCACAACTGAACACTCGAGTGGCCCTGTTACCACAGTAACCATAAAGGGGCAGCTGAAATGTTTGGTCTCATCTGTGATATTTTGGTTAAAAGACTCAGGTCACAAAATAAATAGAACAATATACCACATTAGTTCTTAATAGAAAGACATTCCTTGTTTTAGAAACATTACTAAAAATGATCATCCGTTTTGTTTTTTGGTGTAATTAATGCAACAAAAAATATTTTGGCTGGTAAACAAATTACGAGTGGCTGGTCATTTTTTTTTATCTACCTGCACAGTGGCTGTAGACAAAAAAGTAGAATTTTTTGCAGGATAGTCATACTTGCAGCGTCAAATTATAGCTAGAATGATTGCAAAGAAAGCATAGCTATAACGGCAGTCATCCATCCTTTTGCTTAGAGAGCATCAAGTGCTGATGGGGTTAAACGTTTTACAGATAAATGTGAGAATGAGAATTACCTTCTTTGTTCTCCCCTGAAATAATGGAAACATGTGGCACCTTCGCAGGATCTCGGCCATGCTGTTTTCTGGGACTGACAGAGCCAGACTGGAAGAGGAGTTTGTCTGTTAGTAAATCTGACAGTGCTACCAGGGAGTCCAAAAATATTCCTTGTTTTTTTACAGTACCTCAGTGTCCCATGAGTCTTCCTCATCATCTCCCTTCTCCAGACCCAACTCAGAAAGGAAATCTAAGAAGGAATTGTTTCCAAATGTTGCATTTAAAAATAGATATATATATATTTCAAGTAAAGTACTCTGGACAGAGAGATTTTTCTCTCTAGATTTAGCAAGTTACCTCTTTGTTTTTCTTTGGAGGGGTCTTCACCTCCAGGGACTGGTGAATCATCAACAAGGGAATCGTCTTTCTCCTCTTCTATCTGATATTTTGTCTTTCCCATCTCCTCGAAGCTTTTCTCTTCCTCATCTTCTTCATCACCACCTCTGTCTTCATCATAATCTTCTTCATCCTCAGTGGAATCTTTTTCCTGAGTGGAGAAAAACAAGCACCTTTTCGATGATGATTCGTTTATAATATTGGTTTGTGTTTGAAGGAATCAAAAGAAAACATTGAACTACATGCCTAAAGCCTAGTTGTTGTACTATAACTCACCACCTATAACTCTTACCCATTTGATAGGCAGATTGATGCCTTTGACTGGGTCTTCATTGTCTCTAACCTCTGTTTCACTTTCAACGTACTCTGGCTCATCCTCGAAGGGTGAATCAACATCGACATCATCAATGTCTGTTTGAGGCAATTCTTCCTCTTGATCTGAAAATCCATCGCTCATGTCAGACTCATGCTGCTGAACAGCAGCGACATAACTACGGTCTTTGCTGTGGGTACTCTGTAGCTCGACGTCATCCTTCTCAGGGTTGGCCTCATGAGTTTCACCAGGGTCATTCTGGTCAGTAGTCTCCTGGTCAAGTCCACCTTGTTCGTCAGAGATTTGATCTATATCCTCTATTGGAGTGTGAGCAGCATTCATGGCATCAGGCGTTGGGTCATCCTCGGAATCAAGGTCTGAGGCAGCATCGTCTTCACTTGAAGTATTTCCAAACATTTTACGAGTCTCAAGACTATGTTTTATTGGTGTCACTGGAAGTCTACCTGATTTCACATCGTAGCTCTCAACAATGCTCTCAATGTCCTCTTCTCCTAGAATTCCTTGTGTGTTATCAAAATCGTTTCCCTCATCACGAACTTTAATAGTACCACCGGCAAAATCGTATTGCAGTTTTTGGTATTGGCTGTCAGTGTCTTCGCTTCTCTCTTTGTCACTCATGGCATTATCCTGTCCCTTGTCGTCTGCTATCTCTTTTTCATCCTGCCAATCATCAATCATTGACACAGGAACTGACTCATCTGACTCAACATCCTTTTGGGGTTGAGAGAGATCCAGTTCATCAGCCCCTTTACTTAACATCTCCTCGTTTGCAGTAGTAGGTCTGGATAATGCACTCGTAGACCAGGATATTGGTGATCGCGAGTCTCTTGGCTTCAACTTCTGCTCATCTGTACTCTCAGGCCTGGCTATAGGTGATCGTGAATCTCTTGGTGTCAACCTCCGCTCATTTGTAATTGCAGGCCTAGATACTTTACTCGTAGGCCTTGATATTGGTGATACCAAGTCTCTTGATGTCAACCTCTGCTCATTTGCACTCGGAGGCCTGGATATTAGTGATAGCAAATCTCTTGGAGTTGAAGGCCCTCTCCCCAAATTGTCCATGTCCTTTATCTCTCTTCTGGGGGACCATGGAGGGCTTGTCCAGTTACGAGGAGAGTTCTCATCTGTCTTGTGTTGAATGGGAGAAATGGCTTCTTCAGGTTCAGGAGACCCTGTAGCCGCTACATCCCTATTCACATAGTAATCATCATCCGAACCATCATCATCATACATATTTTTATCCTCAACTTGTTCACCAATTCCTGGTAAATTATCATCAAATGATTCTTTAATGGCAGCCTTTTTCTCTCCTGGTTCTGGAGACTCTGCAGGAGAGGCATCGTCTTTTGGCATCTCTTCACCTTCATCTACCACATCGTCGTCTTCCCATGAATCATCAGAACACTGTTGGTCCTCGGCCCGGATTCTTGGTGCTGCGACACTCAGGCTTGGTGACAACTTACCAGCCTCTACTGAAACATGAACCTCTAAACATCCATCTCTAATGGGTGAGGCACCTTTTTTGACATTGTCATCTGATGAAGAATTCCAGAAGGACTTTGGTGATATGCTTTGCACGGGGGAGGTTGATGGTTCTAGTTGGAAATCTGATCTTAGATCTTCTCCTTCAAGATGGGAAATCTCATCAATTATCTCATCTTCTTTAGTTGTTGAAGCACCATCGACTTTGTCATTTTCATCTGATGGGGAATCCCATGAGGAGTTGCATTTATCCACCTTTGATTGAACGCAATCCTCATTTAGCTCATCATAATCATCTTTAGTGGATGAGGGGCCATCGTCTTTGTCATTTTCATCTGAATGGGAATACCATGAGGATTTGCATTTATCTACCTTTGGTTTAGCAATGTCATCATCATCTTTGGAATCAAAGGAATCGTCTGAAGATCTTGGCCTATGCGTTTCACCATGAGAAACTGTGCTTGTGTTTTTCGGCTCCCCAAGAGTTGAGGTATGATCTAAAGTTTCTCTGATATCTTCATCATCAGCAATAAGCTTTTCCTCATCACTCCAGTAGTCTGCAGGTGCATCTTCATCACCAATTTCTTCTTCTTCATCATCATCAAAATCATCCAAGTTTCTCTGTGATGGAAGAACTCCTGTGCTGTGTGGGGGAGTCTTGGGCACTGCCGGAAAACCTGGCTCTGGAACAAACTTATGATCTGATGTACCATTTAGCTCATAACCTAAACTGTCATCTTCATCTGAAAACCTGGACTCTACCCTGATGGCTGACACCACACAGTCCTCCTCTACATCTAGAGTCGCTGGGATACCATAGTTTGATGTTCCAAATAGAATCTCAGGAACCATTCTCTCATTGGCTTGGCTCTCCGCATTGAAAACATTCTTAGGAGCCCCCATCTCTCCAGCTGTATCGACATGTTCTGAATCAGGTACTACACCATCAGAGAACTTAATACCGGGAATAGTTTGATGATCCTCATCAACAATATCAACAGCTTCAGCACTGTACGTTTTGGGCACTTCCTCTGCGCCAATTCCTTCTGCCTTGACCGAAGTTGCAGCAACGTCACACTCTTCCTCCTCTTCATCTTCATCTTGCTGCTCTTCTTCATAGTCATCTTCATCATCCTCATCTTCCTCCTCATCATCATCTTCATTGTCATCCTCATCCTCATCATCTTTATCGTCTTCGTCGTCATCTTCGTCCTCCTCTTCATCATCATCATCATCCTCATCTCCCTCGGGGCTTTCCTCAGGTGAGTCTCTACCTCTCGCCTTACTACCAGACGGCTGCTCGGAGGGCAGCTCACTCCCCTGAGTCTCCTCCAGCTCCGCTCCGTCGCCTTCTGCTTGTAAATGTGTTAATGGATGAGTAAAAGAAGAAAAGGGAGAGAAGGGTGTCACACAGAAGCTCAAGTTAACAGTGTTAGCTACACTACATTACCTTTCTGGAACTCTGGAGACGGTTAGAGGTCATCTGGGCAGGTTTGGAGGTAAAGGAGGCAGAGGGTGAGGGGGAGACTAGATGCTGGGGGGCACTGCTGGGTGGGAAAGCCTTGGGAAGGGATGGATTTCTCTGGACTCGGTTCTCGCTCTCGGCCTCAGGGCCGCTCCATGGCTTTTCGAGATCAGTTACAGCTACAGGGCAGGGGTGATAAGTTACTACACAGCCACAGGCTAACAGAGGGTTACTAATAAGTGAACAAACTTAAAATATTACCGTCATTCTTTCCCTTTTTGGAGGCATTCATCAGTTTCTTTAGGTTTAGCTTTGGATGTTTCTGTAAGATAAAAGTAAAATCATACAGCTAGTCAAACTCAAAATGAATCAACAGATGGTTGTGCAAATAATGGATTCATCATAAAGACCTTTGGGGTTATATCCAATTCGTCCTCTTCATCTGAGGATGGCCAGGAATCGTCAGCTGCACTTTTTGACGCCCTAAAAGGTAAGTCAATTTGATGCAGAGAAGTAATGAGGTTCATGGTTGTGCAAATGTACTTACTATATCAGAGAAGATGACGCCTGATCCCCATATCCTGACCACTGCGCTTGAAACAGAATGTAAGCTCGCGAGATAAGGATGGCCATTGCTTACCGACTTATTGACTCCGTTTGCGACTGGTCTTCAACATCTGCAACGCGGTAAGCCAAATTAGTATTGTCAAGGATCACTTTCAACAGTTCTAGGTGTGATAACATTTAAAAATCAGCTGATGATCCCAAATAACAAAAGACATACATCTACAGCGTCACCATGAAATTATTAATCTTACACTGCAGATTTTCACACCCTAACGATCTCAAATGAGAAAAGCCACCGGGAGAAAAGCTCACTACAAAACACTGCAATCAAGTGTATAGAACAACAAGCTCAGACGTCTATCATCGTTTGGATCAATAAGGCCAACGCTAGCTGAACACAAATGAGTGAGTTAAATACCAAAGTTAGACCTTAGATAGAAGATACAGTAGCCTAAATGCCTCACAAATACGTTCCTTTCATCTCTGAAATTACACAATGCTTTACAAGTTTGTCTGATCTTGTTGTGCTATTTTCACTGCTGGCAATACCTCTCCCTCCTTCACTCGCTCCTTTCTCTAGATCCAGCCAAGTGGTATTGCATGAGGGGTAAATGAAACAATCGAGGTGAATGAATAATATTAACATGGAAATGAACATGAAAAATTGCACATTGCCATAACCTGTTACAGAAGACAATACATACAGTAACTCACATTTCCGTTATAGTCATTAGTAAACACACATAAATAAATGTAACATTATGATGAGGTGAAATGGAATCCTTTATGTACCATCTTTGTCAGTTGCTGGTCCCCCCAGAGAGAAGCCTGCTTCTTCGGAAGGGCTGCACAACATGGACGCTCGCTTCTTTTTGGCCGGGGCGTGGGCGGGAGACGGCATGGACTTCCTCTTGGTACCATGCTCAATAATGAGATGGGAACAACTGAAACAAGGATGACACAGGATTGGAAATGCATCGACTGTTAAATAAACTTTATTGACCCCGGAAGAGGAAACTGGATTCGTCACCAGCATAAGTCACATAATAAGAACAAGACAGACACACAGGCGTACATCAGAACACGGAGACAATATGGCTGGTGGAACAAGAATAGAAAATCTGTTAACTGTGCTATAACAACTAAGAAAAGACAACAAATCAAATGTTATTTGCCACATGCAACGAATACTTACAAGCCCTTAACCAACAATGTAGATCAAGAAACAGTTACATTTACTAAATAAACTAAAGTTTAAAAAAAAATGTAATCTAAAAGTAACAAGAAAATTACATATCAATAACGAGGCTATATAAAAAGTTAATGTGCGGGCCTACAGGTTAGTCGTGGTCATTTGTAAAGTGACTACGCATAGATAATAAACAGCGAGTAGCAGCAGTGTAAAAACAATGTAAATAGTCCGGGTGGCCATTTGATTACTTGTTCAGCTGTCTTATGGCTTGGGGGTAGAAGCTGTTGGTCCTAGACTTGGCGCTCCGGTACCGCTTGCCAAGCGGTAGTAGAGAGAACAGTCTATGACTAGGGTGGCTGGAGTCTGACAACGTTTTGGGCCTTCCCCTGACACCGCCTAGTATATAGGTCCTGGATGTCAGAAAGCTTGGTCCCAGTGATGTACTGGGCCGTACGCACTACCCTCTGTAGCGCCTTACGGTCAGATGCCGAGAACTTGTGTTGTTGCGGAGGGAAGTGTTTAATCCCAGGGTCCTTAGCTTAGTGATGAGCTTTGTGGGAACTATGGTGTTGAACGCAAGGCTGTGGACAATGAACAGAAATCTCAAATAGGTGTTCCTTTTGTCATGTAGGTATTACAGACTCGGTCAGGGAGAAGTTGAAAATGTCAGTGAAGACACCAGTTGGTCCGTGCATGCTTTGAGTACACGTCCTGGTAATCTGTCTGGCACCGCACCTTTGTGAATGTGGTTTCATCAGACCAGATAATCGTATTTTTCAGGGTCTGAGAGTACTTTAGGTGCCTTTTGGCAAACATCATAGTGCTGTTCAAATCAATAGTTATTTGTCAGACGCATTTGAAAATGAATAACACATAATAATAACAATAAAAGTAATAAAAAGCTCCCAGTCGGCTTTCCAATCTATCCCAATGGTGTTTGATGGGGTTGATGTAAGGGCTCTGTTCAGGCCAGATCATTTCTTCCACACCGATCTCGATCTAATCACCCAACATCTCTCTTTGAGATGTTTGATCTGGTTCAAGTCCGGGCTCTGGCTGGGCCACTCAAGGACATTCAGAGACATATTCCGAAGCCACTCATGCAGTGTCTTGGCTGTGTGCTTAGGGTCGTTGTCCTGTTGGAAGGTGAACCTTCGCCCCAGTCTGAGGTCCTGAGCACTCTGGAGCAGGTTTTCATCAAGGATCCCTCTCTGTACTTTGCTACGTTAGATCTTTCCCTTGATCCTGACTAGTCTCCCAGTCCCTGCCGCTGAAAAACATTCCCACAGCATTATGGTACCACCACGCTTCACCGTAGGGATGGTGCCAGGTTTCCTCCAGCCGTGACACTTGGCATATTAGTCCGGTGGAAATCTGTCCTTTGGTCTGACGAATCCAAATTTGAGATTTTTGCTTCCAACCGCTGTGTCTTTGTGAGACGCAGAGTATGATTTCTGCATGTGTGGTTCCCACCGTGAACCATGGAGGAGGAGGTGTGATGGTGCTTTGCTGGTGACTTGGTCTGTGATTTATTTAGAATTCAAGGCACACTTAACCAGCACGGCTAACACAGCATTCTGCAGTGATACACCATCCCATCTGGTTTGCGCTTAGTGGGACTATCTTTTGTTTTTCAACAGGATAATGACCCAACACACCTCCAGGCTGTGTAAGGGCTATTTGACCAAGGAGAGTGATGAATCAGATGACCTGGCCTCTACAATCACCCGACCTCAACTCAATTGAGATGGTTTGGGATGAGTGGGATGAAAAGTGAAGGAAAAGCAGCCAACAAGTGCTCAGCATATGTGGGAACTTCAAGACTGTTGGAAAAGCATTCCAGGTAAATGCTAAGAGTGTGCAAAGCTGCCATCAAGGCAAGGGGTGGCAACTTTGTAGGATCTCAAATATAAAATATATTTTGATTTGTTTAACACTTTTTTGGTTACTACATCATTCCATGTCTAAGGAAATGACAGTTTGAGTACTTACGCGTGGTGTCCGTTCATCACAGCATAGTCATCGGACGACCATCCATTATTGTCCTTTAAGGTGATGTCTGGGTCGTACTGCAGGAGTAGCCGCACCATACTGATTTGTCCATTGCAAGCAGCGATCATCAATGGGGACCTAAAGGTAGCATAAGATGGAGGTTGAATAAACGTGCACATATCGGTCTGTGCATTCTCCAATATCAGAATCAAGCATTCCAAAATTCCATTGCCTTCCTTGAAGTAACCTAATCACTGATATGACAAAAGCTAAGTAATGGAACCCATGCCATCACCTATTAATGTGTGTCAGATCACAGATTACATCAAGGCAGGGAAGAAAGAAGGAAGAGTTGCCATGGCAACCTAGGGGGCAGCCTAGCTGAGCTGTTAAGAGCTAAATGTTATTATATTTAGTGTTTTTATGTTCAATTATTTTTCTGCAAGCTATTGGTAGATAATTAGATAGAGATCAAGTAAATCTGGGACCTGTTCTTTTCAATAGCAGCAGGAAATGTATTAGAGCTATTGGACTGCTAAGATAGCTGCTAGCTTTGCCAATGCGGTTTTCATTTGAACATACTGTCCTTGGGGAGCTCATGCCGGGGATTTCTTCTGAGGTGTCGGGAGGCTTGGACAGACTGGACTCGTGCTGAATCGTGGCGCTGTAATGGAAGCATGCTACACCGGGACTGGGAGACCATTCAGCCAATGGAGATCACTTGGGCAGGTTTAGCGTAATGACTGAGCCGACTCGACTCAGTGAGGATGGCGAGGCAATGACAAAATGTGCAAGGCAAGGCGGAGCCAGGCTACTTGCAAGTCGTCGCAACCAAAACAGATTGGACAGTGAATGATGCTTGCTGGCTAGTTCTGCCATCTATTCCCAAGGACAGCAACCATCTGGAGGACGATACAAATGTGTTATGTTTTGCACAGTTAAATTATTTTGGCTATGTGATTTTTACTGCAATTTAGCTTTTAGCTGTGAATGTGTAACATGTTTGAAGTTTGGCCAAATGTATGTAATTAGTGGATTTGGTGATTTCAGCCACACCTGTTGCTGACAGGTCTTTAAAATCGAGCACACAGCCATGCAATCTCCATAGACAAACACTGGCCTTACTGAAGAGCTCTGACTTTCAACGTGGCACCGTCATTGGACAGCACCTTTCCAACAAGTCAGTTTGTCAAATTTCTGCTCTGCTAGAGCTGCCCAGGTCAGCTGTAAGTGTTGTTATTGTGAAGTGGAAAGGTCTAGGAGCAACAACAGCTAAGCCACGAAGTGGTAGGCCACACAAGCTCACAGAACAGGACTGCCGAGTGCAGAAGCGCGTAGCTTTTAGAAATCGTCTGTCCTCGGGCTGCAACACTCACTACCGAGTTCCAAACTGCCTCTGGAAGCTATGTAAGCACAATAACTGTTTGTCGAAAACTTGATGAAATTTGTTTCCATTGACAAGCAGCCGCAACCAAGCCTAAGATCACCATGGGCAATGCCAAGCGTCGGCTGGAGGAGTGTAAAGCTCACCACCATTGGACTCTGGAGCAGTGGAAACGCGTTTTCTGGAGTGATGAATCACGCATCACCATCTGGCAGTCCGACAGACAAATCTTGGTTTGGCGGATGTCAGGAGAAAGCTACCTGCACGAATGCATAATGCCAACAGTAAAGTTTGGTGGAGGAGGAATAATGGTCTGGGGCTGTTTTTCATAGTGCCAGTGAAGGGGGATCTTAACACATCATACAATGACATTCTAGACAAATCTGTGCTTCCAACTTTTTGGCAACAGTTTGGGGAAGGCCCTTTCCTGTTTCAGCATGCCCCCGTTCACAAGCGAGGTCCATACAGAAATGGTTTGTTGAGATCAGTGTGGAAGAACTTGACTGGCCTGCACAAAGCCCTAACGTCAACCCCATCGAACACCTTTGCGATGAATTGGAACGGCGACTGCGAGCCAGGCCTAATCGCCCAACATCAGTGCCAGACCTCACTAATGCTCGTGGATGAAGGGAAGCAAGGCACCGCAGCAATGTTCCAACATCTAGTGGAAAGCCTTCCCAGAAGAGTGGAGGTTGTTATAGCAGCAAAAGGGGGGACCAACTCCATATTAATGACCATGATTTTGGAATGAGATGTTCGACGAGCAGGTGTACACCTACTTTTAAAATGTAACTTCTTTGGATCATCCTCGACAAATGGTTAAATGCATTGTATCCACATTTGTGGTTCTGTTTTTAAAAATTGTCAAAGAAATTATAATCAAAGAAATTCATTATTTGTTTACTATTCAACCGGATCTCTCCATCTCAGGAAAATGGATTTGATCTTTAAAAGCATCACACAAACCCACCTGTGTCCCTGGTCCTTAGTGTTGACGTCGGCCCCCTCCTTGAGGAGGAACTCGGCCATCTCGGCATGATTCTCCTTCACTGCCATAGTCAGTGGGGAGTATCCCTCCTGCAAGATCATCATGCATTGTCAAATATCTTGTATATCCACATAGCTTAGTTCATGTTTGTATCACCACAGTAACAGCTCTCCTACCCTCAGTTTCATCCTCTTTCTCTATCAACCTATGGGTCAGGATTACTCTCCAGCAATCTGGAACCTTGTTAATATCTCTCTCTCGGACCAGTGCCTGAGCTGTGACAGTGGTGCTAGAGGATCTGTGAGCAACAAATTGACTCATCTGTAGCGCAGAGGATTGGGTTGGTGTAAGCCAGGGGTGTCAAACTCAATTCCTGCAGGGCCGTGTCCTGTGTGTCTTCTGGTTTTTGTTATTTCCTTTAAAATGTGTGTCCAATTAAGATCTAGATAACCAGATGAGAGAAATTCCTAACTAGTAAATTAAGTACAAGGGAGGCGCGAAAACCCGCAGATGCTCAGCCCTAAAATATTTGAGTTTGGCACTTCTGGTGTAACCAATAGGGAGACAATTCAACCTGGCCCATCATAGTGCAAGATGGAGCTACCACCATATTGCTCCTACTACAAGTTGGAGCTACCACCATATTGTCACTTATGGCCCCACGGCTCACCTTGTTCTGGGCGTTGACATTGGCCTCGTGCTCCAGCAGCAGCATAGCGGTGGAGCAGGCAGGGATGCAGGAGGCCAGGTGCAGGGCCGTGTTGCCGTTGATGTCCACCAGATTAGGTTCGGCATCATGCTCCAGCAGAGTGACCACGCAGCGTTCCTGCTGGCACTGCACTGCCTGCCAGGGGTACGGAGGAGAGGAACATTAAGATAGAAATATGTTATGCACAAAAAATATCACTGCCATTTAGAATTAGGAATCACATCAGTTCCATTCATGACATTTCTATCTGCAACAATCCACAACGTTTGCCATTGCAAGAGTTTTGCAAAAGTTAAAGGTAGTTGGACACGTTCAAGATTATAGTGATACTAATTTATCAAATTACAGCTGACACTACCACTCTTTGAGGGAAATAGAAATTAAAAGAGAAAACTTTACAGATGTCAACTACATTGTTGATGATGCATTCCCTCTATGGATATATGACATCATTCTGGTGAGCAAGGCTTTATCAGTATTGTAGAGCATCAAGTAAGGACAGAAGAGAAGCTGCATGTATCCAATTATAGACAAGTTGACAAACAAATTGCCTACCAAATAGTGCTGCTCAGTATACCGAATCGTTGGTACTTTTTCGATACCAGGATATAAAAAACTGTTTGGTACTAGAATTTGGTACTTCAGTCAAATGTGTCTCACAGATCAAGCCTGTCGATCATCTCAGCCGACCCCTTAATATAGTAAGCACCGTGCCTGCTCCACTTAATCATTGCTAGCTTGCAATGGGAGTCTGGGCTGCATCATGTTAACTTCTTTGTAGCATGAGTGGGAGGCTAATACACTTGTGACACAGCATATACAACTGTTGAAACTATTACTGTTCAAAAAACAACATCCATACAGGCTAGAACACTTTACGATGGAAGAAGATACATAGCTTCCAGCTAACTTTCCTTGCTTGTTCAAATAACATTGTATTTTTCACATGCTCCGAATACAACAGGTGTAATGCTTACTTACAAGCCCTTAACCAACAATGCAGTTAAGAAAAAAACCTTTAAAAATAAGAAATAAAAGTAATAAATAATTAAAGAGCAGCAGTAAAATAACAATAGATAGGCTATATACAGGGGGTACTGGTACAGAGTCAATGTGCGGGGGCACCGGTTAGTCAAGGTAATATATACAGTTATTAAAGTGACTTACGCATAGATAATAACGGAGAGTAGCGGCAGCGTAAAGGGGGGGGAGGGGCAATGCAAATAGTCTAGGTAGCCATTTGATTAGCTGTTCAGGAGTCGTATGGCTTGGGGTTAGAAGCCGTTTAGTAACCTCTTGGACCTAGACTTGCCGCTCCGGTACCGCTTGCCGTGCAGTAGCAGAGAGAACAGTCTATGACAAGGGTGGCTGGAGTCTTTGGCAAATTTTACGGCCTTCATCCGACACCGTCTGGTATAGAGGTCCTGGATGGCAGGAAGCTTGGCCCCAGTGATGTACTGGGCCGTACACACTACCCTCTGTAGTGCCTTGAGGTGAGGCCGAGCAGGTGCCATAGCAGGCAGTGTTGCAACCAGTCAGGATGCTCTCGGTGGTGCAGCTGTAGAACTTTTTGAGGATCTGAGGACCCATGCCAAGTCTTTTCAGTCTCCTGAGGGCGAATAGGTTTTGTGCCCTCTTCATGACTGTCTTGGTGTGCTTGGACCATGATCGTTTGCTGGTGATGTGGACCCTAAGGAACTTGAAGCTCTCAATCTTAGGACAAAAAGTGAATTGCTTTGTCACATTTTTTTGCCTTGTTGCAAACAGGATGCATGTTTTGGAATATTTGTCTTCTGTACAGGCTTCCTTCTTTTCACTCTGTCAATTAGTTAGCATTGTGGAGTAACTATAATGTTGTTGATCCATCCTCAGTTCTCTCCCATCACAGCCATTAAACTCTGTAACTGTTTTAAAAAGTCACCATTGGACTCATGGTGAAATTCATGGGAGGTTTCCGGCAACTGAGTTAGGAAGGACACCTGTATCTTTGTGGTGACTCAATTTTAAATTAAACAAAATGTGGAACAAGTCAAGGGGTGTGAATACTTTCTGAACGCACTGTATCTAAATGCATATCAAATTGTGCTTGAAAGGAAAGATTCACTTCCCAGTGTGACCTAATGAATAGCACCCAGGTGTAAATGTATATGGAAGACTCACAGGTAATACATAAGAATTAGGCTACACATAAGCCTATCATCTCAGCAACATGTCTGAATTGAGATGGCCAATCAACTATCATATTCTATCCTAAAAATAAAAAAAATGTAAATGCTGGATTCTTCCGTCCACTGAGAAAGCAAAAATAGGACACAGTACCTTCATCAACGGGGATCTGTTTTGATTGTCGCATAGGTTGAGCTTGGCTTTGCTCTCAACCAGGAACTGGACCACGTCTGTATGTCCATTGGCACAGGCAATGTGAAGTGCTGTTCTGAAATGTGAACAAGGGTGACAAATTGTAAACAGTCCTTTGGCCCTCCATTTCAAGTCATTGCATCACAACTTCCGGTTGCACTGGTGCGAGCTGCACATTCTACCTGGTCCCCATCAAATTAGAACAACTTATTATTAAGAATTAAAAATGTAATTCCAGGGGAAAAAACTACTTTGGAAGCAACTAAAAGTCCATATTAAAGAGGAGGGTCTCAGCTTTGTGTAGGTATAAATATATTGAGCTCAAACCACACTGATTTACAATCGAGATATTTGATATTGCTTTCAAATACGAAATTGCACATCAGCAATCGCGAGTGTACTAGGTCTCATTGCAAAGTTTTTTTAGGATATTACATGGCTACTAGCAGTTTATAATTTTTTTATTTAACTAGGCAAGTAAGTTAAGAACAAATTCTTATTTACAATGACAGCCTATTAGAAGGCAAAAGCCCTCCTGTGTGGACGGGGGCTGGGATAAAAAAAAATATAGGACAAAACACAAATCTCCACAAGAAACACCACATAAAGAGAGTAGTAAGAGTAAGTGTTATATTTAGAGTAACCGATCAAGCTAATGTGTTGAGTTTCCACTTCCTAAAGTGGTAAATTAGCACCAATTGAATTAGGCCTATAAATATTATTAGAGCACATAAAGATGAAGGCAAATAAATCTATTGATCCAAAAAATCTGAAAATTCTGGAGTCCTATTTTGACAGTAAAATACAACAAAAACAGCATAATTGTCAACCCAAAATTCAAAACATTCACTGGATTAGGTTGCATATTATACAATTTGGAATCATGCACTTCTGCTTGGACATGATATTCAATACATAAATAAATCTCGAAAGTCTATTACAGTTCTTAATAAAGCATTGTGAATGACTATAATGACTTTATAAGATGACTAAAATGTATTATATTGTGCGACGCTGCAGATCTTTCACTTTTAGTTAGCCACCAAAATATGGGCTGGTGCCACCAACTGAAAAAGTAGGGGGAAATGTTAGTCTGGAGCCCTGCAAAATCCACGAAATGTTATCACTCCAGCTTGATTTGTAGCTACACTTAGGCTACACACACACACACACACACACACACACACAGACACAACTGTTCAAAAGGTTGGGGTCATTTAGAAATGTCCTTGTTTTGAAAGAAAAGCAAAAAAAATGTGTCCATTAAAATAACATCAAATTGATCAGAAATATAGTGTAGACATTGTTAATGTTGCAAATGACTATTGTAGCTAGAAACAGCAGATTTTTTACGGAATATCTACATGGGCATACAGAGAACAATTATCAGCAACCATCACTCCAGTGTTCCAATGGCACGTTGTGTTAGCTAATTCAAGTTTATCATTTTAAAAAGCTAATTGATCCATTAGAAACCCCTTTTGCAATTATGTTAGCACAGCTGAAAACTGTTGTGCTGATTAAAGCAGCAATAAAACTGGCCTTCTTTAGACTTAGTTGAGTTTCTGGAGCATCAGCATTTGTGGGTTTGATTACAGGCTCAAAATGGCCAGAAACAAAGCACTTTCTTCTGAAACTCGTCAGTCTATTCTTGTTCTGAGAAATTAAAGCTATTCCATGCAAGAAATTGCAAAGAAACTGAAGATCTCGTACAGTGTTGTGTACTACTCCATTCACAGAACAGCGCAAACTGGCTCTCACCAGAATAGAAAGAGGAGTGGGAGGCCCCGGTGCACAACTGAGCAAGAGGACAAGTACATTAGTGTCTAGTTTAAGAAACACGCCTCACAAGTCCTCAACTGGCAGCTCCATTAAATAGTACCCGCAAAACACCAGTCTCAATGTCAACAGTGAAGAGGCGAGTCCGGGATGCTGGCCTTCTAGGCAGAGTTCCTCTGTCCAGTGTCTGTTCTTTTGCCCATCTTAATCTTTCATTTTTATTGGCCAGTCTGAGATACAGCTTTATCTTTGCAACTCTGCCTAGAAGGCCAGCATCCCGGAGTCGCCTCTTCACTGTTGACGTTGAGACTGGTGTTTTGCGGGTACTATTTAATGGAGCTGCCAGTTGAGGATTTGTGAGGCTTCTGTTTATATTTGAGATTCTTTAAAGTAGCCACCCTTTGCCTTGATGACAGCTTTGCACACTCAATGTAGAAGCAACAGTAAATTTTCATAGTTTGGCCATCATACTTTGATTTGGTGTTATCCAAATATCATCCAATTTAATGAAAACCATGATTTTGACTGTTTATGACCTTTAAAAAGGTAAAAAAATAGCATATAAAAGGATAAACTGTGCTGCCTGCTGCAAGCACAGGGACATGGATAGAAGTATCCTAAAGCTTAAGGACAGTGACAGAAAGGGTTTGCTAGTCTACTGAAATAGGGTGGCAGTATGAGTAAGTAGGCTAAGTAGCCTCATCCGGTATCTGTGGCGTGAAGTACCTTGATCTACAAGTTCACCCCCTGCCCTGGAAAGAACGGTAGTCTATCGCAGGTTGGTAGAGACTGGAGAAGTCATACTCCAACACTTGTCACACATACAGTACACAAGGACTGTCTAAGTACAGACCTCAGAAAGTAACAGTGGCAATACCAGCTACTAACTGGTAATAGTCTCATCTTTCATACCTGTTCTCCTTATCAAGCTGATTGATGTCATTCTTCTTGGCCAGCTGCTTCAGTTTGGCCAAGTCACCCCCATAAGCAGCCTTGTGTACCTTTCCAAGGTCCTTCTCCTTCAAGTCATAGCCCACAGACAACACACTCCCAGTGTCCGAGGTGTTCGGTGAGAATCCTTTCTTTTTCTTGGTGAAGTTGAATATCTTCTTCATTGTATATGGTGGTTGCCCAGATGACAGTTAGCAGACTGCATTGCCTTTGGCCTTCACTACCTGACACTGATGTGCCGCTGGAGGATCACCACAGCAGGCGTCTTTCCCATCCCTAAAAATAAAGCCCAGCAAATCGGATTAAGTCATGTCAAAGTCGAGAGAAGGTTGCTACTGCAAAGACTGAGACGAAGAACTCGCATCAAACGTACTGTATATAGCTACAGTACATTTCTGTTCAATTAGCAGCTAAAAAGCCATAGCGATTTTTGGTGAATGGGTTGCCATTAATAGGTCACCATATTGGTCTTCAGATTATGCTTATTCGTATGTTGCATACGATTGACAGGAGATCGTAGTACACATTGGCCATGACAAATAATGTACTGCTAAAATAATACGATAATGGCATCATGCACAACAACACAGTTGATATATTCTATAGCTAACGTTAGCTAGCTAGCCTTGGTTAACACTTGGCTATAAGATTGTGGTTACACACGCTCAAGATGTCATGTAACGTTGACAGATCAAGCATATAGATCCGTCCTTACCTTGACTAGTAACTTTAGTAGAATACCAAAACACCAATATTAATATAACATTTTTCAACCGGCATTAAGCCATATTAAAAGAGCATGGCTTGCAGGAAGATAATTCACTAGAACCGATGATATTTTAGATGGCTCACTCGCTCACTGTCATTACAGTCAGGAAGGAACGTTGATCCAGTCTGTTACCAAGGCGGCTATCCACAAATATCAGCAACAAGTATCAGAAAAACAAATAACGTTACGTCCATGTTCAAATTCTAATATTTTTGTTCATTTCACATGAGCAAATATTACATATCTAGCCATTTCAAGTCGATTCATACAGTTGTAACCCATAATAACATATTCAACCAAGCAAAAACCGATTCACACTTTTTTCCTGGCGTCTACAGAAGCAATTCAGTTGGCTAGTTACACTAGTTAACTATGCAAACTATCATTAACGCGTTAGCAAGCCGTAATCGCACTCAACGTCGTCACCTCCCAAACGTGCAGCAACCGCGACTTTTAAATTTGTAACAGAGTCATCACAGACAAAGCAAAAATGTTAGATTAATCCGGTAGTTGGTCCCAAGCTAAATCAATAAATAAATTACCTTATTGTTTTGCTCTAATAAGGTAGGTAAACAATCTACAGTTAACAAGCTAACGTTAGCTAGTTCCGACAGAGAAGTGATTGTAAAAATGTATGTCTACAGTAGCTAGCTAGGTAGTTACTGGTTAGCTAATGTGTTTTTAGTTAGCAGACTGCCCTGCGCGCTATCTTGGCTGTCGCATGGTAGCTAGAATTAATTTCACTACAAAATGTGCATGCAGAAAATAGGTCTAATTTAGATAGTTAGCTAGCTTGATAGACACAAAATAACCTGTTGATAGCTCCTGCTGCCAGCTGCTTCTTCTTCTTTGGGATTGGGTTGGCGGACCGCAGCCAACTGAAAGTTGCATACAACGCCACCTACTGTACAAAATCGTGAATATCCATGTTTCTTGACATAGTTTCTCGTCGGGTGATTGGTTGAACTTTCGTGAGGGCGTGATGCTCTACCAATGCGTCTGTTTCGCTAGCTCGTGCCGCCTAAATGAGCAGTAGCACCAGACTATGAATAAACTGACAAGACATGTGTCTCTCCGCCCTAACAATGAGATTCGTCGTCCACAAAGCGGCATGGCGGGCTTTCTAGATCCCACCTTTCTTTCTGTTTGGTTGATACTTAAGTGATAATGCCCGTGTTGTTACCGTGCCAATATATCCTCCAAACACCGGCTTCGAGGGCATTATCACTTTTATGCAACGGGTTACCAACATATTGAAGTAATGATTGATATATTTTAATTAAAAACTTTATTTTGATGAATTTATTCATACTATTTAATCATTCAACAAGATATTGTAAGGACCCTGGGTTTATAAACCGGATATCGACTCGGTTGCTCGAGCATGCTTTTGCGGCACAGTCGATAGCGTGCTGGACTTCGGGCTAGAAGGTCGAGGGTTCGAGACCTGCACCCTGCCTGTGTCATTACAATATATTCCCGACGCAAATCTAGGGTTGCAACCCAAGTCGGCTGGTCAATCGTTCTATCCGTTCAGTTGCCAGAGAGGAGACCCAGTCGTTCAGTCTTTTTGTTCTGTATCTATGGATGCGACTCAGTCGTTCGATCTAAATTTTCCATTGCCATACTGGCTGGCAACGTTCTTATCCCTTGTTTGCTAACGAGCCAACTATAACTAATATACAGTCACGTCAAACATTGCAGCCAGAATAACAACAGTAGCTGCGTTTGCATTTGTTTAAACTGTTTTCTAGTGACATTTATTTGGATACATCTATAATAATGAGCTAGTGATGCGCAATTTCGCCAGGCATAGAAAATGTGCTCTCTTGTCAGGACACCATTGTTCAGAGGAGCTAGCCAACAACACAGCTACGGTAACACAATCATTTCATACTGAAGCTGGAAAGACTGCAAACAAGCTGCATTTCGTTTCATTTGATATTTTTTCAATTGACATTTCTTTGTATTTATCTATCAAAATGATGCCAGCTGATTCATGATTTAAATTGAATGAGAAAGCTGCCTGCCTGTCTCTTCCCGACAAGTTCATTACTATGGGACAGCTGGAGATCGAATTTGAATATTGAAACAATGTTGCAAGTGTCGGAGAGCTGGACAGCAAGTTTTATACAAAACTTCACTGTTGAATACTAAATGAGCCACACGTGGTCCCGTGTGGCTCAGTTGGTAGAGCATGGCGCTTGCAACGCCAGGGTTGTGGGTTCATTCCCCACGGGGGGACCAGGATGAATATGTATGAACTTTCCAATTTGTAAGTCGCTCTGGATAAGAGCGTCTGCTAAATTACTTAAATGTAAATGTAAATGTTAGTCTGAAAGAAATGTGAGATAATGTCTAGATGCTTTTTATAGTGGAGATTAAGTTAGAAAATTGCCTGACTGGGCTGATGAGACAGTGGATCAGATGGAATAGAGTAAATAGGCATTTTAAGGTCATACATTTAGCAGGTGGTAACTTGTGGAATAGACACCGGCTGGAATGCGGTTTTAACCAATCAGCATTCAGGATTAGACCCACCATTGTATTAATCTCATTATTGTTATATTTTTTTTAATATTTGATCATGGTTGTTGACATCAACCTCCTGTATTCAAGAGAGAGATGCTCTGCTACTCTCCTGACATTTTTCTGTTTATTTTATTTGAGGAACTTAAAAAAACTGTTGTCACTGGTAATACTGTGTGTAATGATTTTTATTTCGTGTTTTTGTTTATTTGCTTTACTTTAATGTTATTTTATATTTCTTGAGAGAAAATATACTTGCAGTGATGTCCTATGTTTTTGTTATTGTACTGTATTTGTACTGTAATTTGACATGACATAATAATTAAAAAAAGAGAAAAAAGATGCTATGCTATTAGACTCTTTCATGAATATGCATAGTCATCTGGAGACAATGCTGATAAAAGGGTTATTTTTTTCAAAGTTGCCGGGATTTCACATATCCTACTTATATCAGTACACTTGTAACAAATGTAGCGTTACGAAACTTCTATTTTATTAAATAAATCTGAAGTAGTAAATAAGATATTTATTTTTTTTAACCAAATTTGACCTCCATAAAAAAAGCTCCTTGCTTGGTGGGTGAAATAATGAAATAAATGCCAACTGCTGGAGGGAGACAGATTTTCCGCTGAGTCGCACAGAGCCCAGCCAATAACTCGTAGGAAGCTGCATCGCTGAAGTGACTTCCTGTTGAATTAGAAACATTTCATAAACAAGCTCTAATCTGATGGTCCTTGTTAAACAAGCACAACCTCTCTCCACACAAACGTTGTATTTGGAATAATGGTGATATTAGAAAAAACAAACATATTTTTTCATAATTGTTTTGCCAAAATATCTTCGTGGTTAATCAACTTAGAAATTGTAATCTTTATACTTAGAATAAATTATTAACCAAATTTAATTTTGTTATGTTTTATAATGAATATTACATTTTAATAAAAGCTATTCCCAATAGAATCCTTAGTTTACTGAATGCTCGATCAAGCTTTTCATTACATGCACAAAGTTACAGTGATAGTGTAGAAATTAATGGCATCAATATATTAGATAAGAAATGTAACAACAATTTAGTCAGAGAAAATATTAACAGGAAGTTTACCCCTGCTGCAAGTTTTCAATGAGCATCTTCATTTGATGTGAAAGGGCAGTGTGCGTGAACTAATCCACATAAGTATTTGATAACTAATAAAGTAAGAGAAATCTCTTACAGATCCATCATACAGTGGGGAGAACAAGTATTTGATACACTGCCGATTTTGCAGGTTTTCCTACTTACAAAGCATGTAGAGGTCTGTAATTTTTATCATAGGTACACTTCAACTGTGAGAGACGGAATCTAAAACAAAAATCCAGAAAATCACATTGTATGATTTTTAAGTAATTAATTTGCATTTTATTGCATGACATAAGTATTTGATACATCAGAAAAGCAGAACTTAATATTTGGTACAGAAACCTTTGTTTGCAATTACAGAGATCATACGTTTCCTGGAGTTCTTGACCAGGTTTGCACACACTGCAGCAGGGATTTTGTCCCACTCCTCCATACAGACCTTCTCCAGATCCTTCAGGTTTCTGGGCTGTCGCTGGGCAATACGGACTTTCAGCGCCCTCCAAAGATTTTCTATTGGGTTCAGGTCTGGAGACTGGCTAGGCCACTCCAGGACCTTGAGATGCTTCTTACGGAGCCACTCCTTAGTTTCCCTGGCTGTGTGTTTCGGGTCGTTGTCATGCTGGAAGACCCAGCCACGACCCATCTTCAATGCTCTTACTGAGGGAAGGAGGTTGTTGGCCAAGATCTCGCGATACATGGCCCCATCCATCCTCCCCTCAATACGGTGCAGTCGTCCTGTCCCCTTTGCAGAAAAGCATCCCCAAAGAATGATGTTTCCACCTCCATGCTTCACGGTTGGGATGGTGTTCTTGGGGTTGTACTCATCCTTCTTCTTCCTCCAAACACGTCGAGTGGAGTTTAGACCAAAAAGCTCAATTTTTGTCTCATCAGACCACATGACCTTCTCCCATTCTTCCTCTGGATCATCCAGATGGTCATTGGCAAACTTCAGACGGGCCTGGACATGCCCTGGCTTGAGCAGGGGGACCTTGCGTGCGCTGCAGTATTTTAATCCATGACGGCATAGTGTGTTACTAATGGTTTTCTTTGAGACTGTGGTCCCAGCTCTCTTCAGGTCATTGACCTGAGGTGAGATCTTGCATGGAGCCCCAGACCGAGGATGATTGACCGTCATCTTGAAATTCTTCCATTTTCTAATAATTGCGCCAACAGTTGTTGCCTTCTCACCAAGCTGCTTGCCTATTGTCCTGTAGCCCATCCCAGCCTTGTGCAGATCTACAATTTTATCCCTGATGTCCTTACACAGCTCTCTGGTCTTGGCCATTGTGGAGAGGTTGGAGTCTGTTTGATTGAGTGTGTGGACAGGTGTCTTTTATACAGGTAACGAGTTCAAACAGGTGCAGTTAATACAGGTAATGAGTGGAGAACAGGAGGGCTTCTTAAAGAAAAACTAACAGGTCTGTGAGAGCCGGAATTCTTACTGGTTGGAAGGTGATCAAATACTTATGTCTTGCAATAAAATGCAAATTAATTACTTAAAAATCATACAATGTGATTTTCTGGATTTTTGTTTTAGATTCCGTCTCTCACAGTTGAAGTGTACCTATGATAAAAATTACAGACCTCTACATGCTTTGTAAGTAGGAAAACCTGCAAAATCGGCAGTGTATCAAATACTTGTTCTCCCCACTGTATATGTTATCCTTGTAATAGTCTTATTTCTAAATATGTGTTTAATGTTTAAAAATAATGTAGCTTTTGTGAATTAGAAAACAAGATAATATATATTTTATTTAGTTATTGTTTGCATAGTGAAATATTTTGGACAGATATGAAAATATACAGTGCATTCGGAAAGTATTCAGACCCCTTGGCTTTTGTGACGTTACAGACTTATTCTAAAATGGATTAAATTGTTTTTTTCCTCATCAATCAACACACAATTTCCCATAATGACAAAACAAAAACAGCTTTTTAGAAATTTTGGCAAATGGATTAAATATAAAAAACTGAAATATTACATTGACATAAGTATTCAGAACCTTTACTCTGTACTTTGTTGAAGCACCTTTGGCAGCGATGACAGCCTTGAGTTTTATTGGGTATGACTGCAAGCTTGGCACACCTGTATTTGGGGAGTTTCTCCCATTCTTCTCTGCAGATCCTATCAAGCTCTGTCAGGTTGGTTGGGGAGCGTCGCTGCATGGCTATCTTCAGGTCTCTCCAGAGATGTTTGATTGGATTCAAGTCTGGGCTCTGGTTGGGCCAGTCAAAGACATTCAGAGACTTGTCCCGAAGGCACTGCTGCATTGTCTTGGCTGTGTGCTTAGAGTCGTTGTCCTGTTGGAAGGTGAACCTTCACCCCAGTCTGAGTCCTGAGCACTCTGGAGCAGGTTTTCATCAAGGATCTATCTGTGCTTTGCTCCGTTCATCTTTCGATCCTGACTAGTCTCCCAGTCCCTACTGCTGAAGAACATTCCCACAGCTTGATGCTGCCACCACCATGCTTCACCGTAGAGATGGTGCCAGGTTTTCTCCAGACGTGACGCTTGGCATTCAGGCCAAAGAGTTCAATCTTGGTTTCATCAGACCAGATAATCTTGTTTCTCATGGTCTGAGAGTCCACTATGTGCCTTTTGGCAAACTCCAAGCGGGCTGTCATGTGCTTTTTACTGAGGAGTGGCTTCCGTCTGGCCACTCTACCATAAAGGCCTGATTGGCGGAGTGTTGCAGAGATGGTTGTCCTTCTGGAAGGTTCTCCCATCTCCACAGAGGAACTCTGGAGCTCTGTCAGAATGACCATCGGGTTCTTGATAACCTCCCTGACCAAGGCCCTTCTCCCACGATTGCTCAGTTTGGACGTGCGGACAGCTCTGGGACGAGTCTTGGTGGTTCCAAACTTCTTCCATTTAAGAATGATGGAGGCCATTGTTTTCTTGGGGATCTTCAATGCTGCAGAAATGTTTTGGTAACCTTCCACAGATCTGTGCCTTCGACACAATCCTGTCTCATGCACTGTCAACTGAGGGACCATATATAGAAAGGTGTGTTCCTTTCTATATATGTTCAATCAATTGAATTTACCACAGGTGGACTCCAATCAAGTTGTAGAAACATCAAGGAGGATCAATGGAAACAGGATGCACCGGAGCTCTTTTTCGAGTCTCATAGCAAAGGGTCTGAATACTTATGTAAATAAGGTATTGCTGTTTTTATTTTTAATACATTTTCCCCAAAAACGTTTTTGTTCACTTTGTCATTATGGGGTATTTTGTGTAGATTGGTGAGGGGGGGAAATATTTAATTTCAAAAGATGGCTGTAACGGAACAAAATGTGGAAAATTTCAAGAGGTCTGAATAATTTTTGAATCCACTGTATATTAGTGATGAGATTGGTAAACCTATGAGCATTACCAATTGGATTTTCAATTTGATTTTACATACACGCTGTCACGTTCTGACCTTTATTTTCCCTTGTTTTGTCTTTATTTAGTATGGTCAGGGCGTGAGTTGGGGTGGGCAGTCTATGTTATTTGTTTCTATGTTTAGGTTTGTTCATTTAGCCTGATATGGTTCTCAATCAGAGGCAGGTGTTTTGCATTGTCTCTGATTGGGAGCCATATTTAGGTTGCCTGTTTTCACTGTTGGTTTGTGGGTGTTTGTCTTCCGTGTCAGTGTTTGTTGCCACACGGTACTGTTTCGGTTAGTTCTTTTGTTATTTTGTATTGTGTCTTGTTTTCGTGGATTATATTAAATCATGGAAACTTACCACTCTGCGTATTGGTCCTCCGATCCTTCTCGCCTCTCCTCGTCAGATGAGGAGGAAGAGATAGACAGCCGTTACACACGCACAGCGACTACCAATACATTGTAAATTTGATAATTTTTGGGGGAACATTTAAAAAAAAAATCATCCATTCATGGGTAAAAAAAAAACATTTAAACATTTTTCTAATTGTTTTAAAATATTGTATAAATCTTCATCGGGATAGGGGGCAGCATTTCGACTTTGAACAAATTGCGTGCCCAAACGGAATTTCCTCCTACTCTGTTCCAGAAGGTAATACATGCATATTATTATTACTATTGTTTAGAAAACACTCTGAAGTTTCTAAAACTGTTTGAATTATTTCTGTAAGTATAACAGAACTCATTTGGCAGACAAAAACCTGAGAAGAGGTCAAAACAGGAAATGAGAACTCGATTTTCAAAACAGTGTCAAATGATACCCCTTCTAGTTATGGATAAGCAAACACTTCCTAGGGCTTCCACTAGATGTCACCGTCTTTAGATTTTAGTTATATGATTCTACTATAAAGGAGGGGCTCATAGGAGCTATTTTACTGTGGTCGTCAAAAACTTTCAGTCTCTTTTGGCGCGCTCACGAGAGAGAGTGCTCTCGTTCCAATGCTCTTTCTTCAGACAATGAAATTCTCCGGTTGGATCCTTATTGATGATTAATGTAAAACACATACTAAATATGGATTGCATACATCATTTGACCTGTTTCTATGACCTGTAACGGAACTTTTTAAGTTTTTGTCTGGAGGGATTGCTCGTGCGTCATGAAAATGGATTCCTGGGCTGAACATGCTAACAACAAGTGGCTAAATGATGGGCTTTATGGAACTTTTCAGTCATTTATTGTCGATCTGGGAATCCTGGGAGTGCCTTCTGATGAAGTTATTCGAAGGTAAGTGCATATTTATAGTGTTTTTGTAGCTTTTGTTGACGCCAAAATGGCGACTATTTCTTTGGCTGGATTGTGCTCTGAGCGCCGTTCTCAGATTAATATTTTTCCGTAAAGTTTATTTTGAAATCTGACACAGCGGTTGCATAGAGGATAAGTTTATCTTTAATTATGTGAATAACACTTGCATCTTTTATCAATGTTTGTTATGAGTATTTCTGCAAAATCACCAGATGTTTTGGAATCAAAACATTACTGCACGTAACGCGCCAATGTAAACTGAGATTTTTTTAATATATATATGCACATTGCTAACATAAATATATGTGGTGTTTTCGTTGTAAAACATTTAAAAAATCGGACATGTTGGCTGGATTCACAAGATGTTTATCTTTCATTTGCTGTATTGGACTTGTTAATGTGTGAAAGTTAAATATTTCTAAACAATATTTTTGAATTTCCCGCGCTGCCTTTTCAGTGGAATGTGGGGGGGGGACCCCAGTCCTAGACAGGATAACATCCCTAAAATATATAAATAACAAATTATCAAAGAAGTGTCAACAGTATTTGTCAAAATGTAACTAGTCTATAGCATAATACCCTCTTTGGATTTAAACATTATTTGTATTATATATTTTGTGTTATGTGTGATATCTGTATATTGTTTAGTACAATGTTCGTGTAATGCAAAAAAAATACAAAATATACAATTTAAATAACAATAAATTATAATGGGTGTGTTGAGAGAAGTGGGAGGATGGGAAGAAGAAGTTCAGCGGCTTGGCTGATTGAGGATATGGTGACTGTGCGTGAATCTGAAAGTGCAGCAAGTGAAGTGTGTGGCAATTAATTGAAAATAGTGAAATCAAAGAATGGAACAAAATGAGCCAAGGTTGTAGTGGAAGACAAGGATCGGTCCAATAATTTGTTTTCCATCACTAACAACGACATCATTAGTGTTAACCTTGTTCTATCGTCACCTCATCTAGCTAGCTAATTTCCGAAAGTATTTACTAAAGTATAAGACGCTGATGGCCGTATATATTTTGTCCTGTGCACAAAGTGCAAGTTACATCACTGCCCCTTCAGCCAGTCCTCTAAATACAAAACAATAGACTATGCGTGTGTTTGAGCACACATGGAGTCACACATCTTAAATGCTGTGCAGCATAGAGGTAAAAATATAATAATACATAATTTTGTTCCTCATCAATCTACAGCATACAGTCGTGGCCAATAGTTTTGAGAATGACACAAATATTAATTTCCACAAAGTTTGCTGCTTTAGTGTCTTTAGATATTTTTGTCAGATGTTACTATGGAATACTGAAGTATAATTACAAGCATTTCATAAGTGTCAAAGGATTTTATTGACAATTACATGAAGTTGATGCAAAGAGTCAATATTTGCAGTGTTGAGCCTTCTTTTTCAAGACGTCTGCAATCCGCCCTAGCATGCTGTCAATTAACTTCTGGGCCACATCCTGACTGATGGCAGCCCATTCTTGCATAATCGATGCTTGGAGTTTGTCAGAATTTTTGGGGTTTTGTTTGTCCACCTGCCTCTTGAGGATTGACCACAAGTTCTCAATGGGATTAAGGTCTGGGGAGTTTCCTGGCCATGGACCCAAAATATCAATGCTTTGTTCCCCGAGCCACTTAGTTATCACTTTTGCCTTATGGCAAGGTGCTCCATCATGCTGGAAATGGCATTGTTCGTCACCAAACTGTTCCTGGATGGTTGGGAGAAGTTGCTCTCGGAGAATGTGTTGGTACAGTTCTTTATTCATGGCTGTGTTCTTAGGCAAAATTGTGAGTGAGCCCACTCCCTTGGCTGAGAAGCAACCCCACACATGAATGGTCTCGGGATGCTTTACTGTTGGCATGACACCGGACTGATGGCAGCCCTCACCTTGTCTTCTCCGGACAAGCTTTTTTCCAGATGCCCCAAACAATCGGAAAGGGGATTCATCAGAGAAAATGACTTTACCCCAGTCCTCAGCAGTCAAATCCCCTTACCTTTTGCAGATTATCAGTCTGTCCCTGATGTTTTTCCTGGAGAGAAGTGGCTTCTTTGCTGCCCTTCTTGACACCAGGCCATCTCCTAAAATCAGGCTCTGATCAGGCCCTACACCCAAACAAGGGCACTGCGTTCATCCACCTCTGGCCTGCTCGCCTCCCTACCTCTGAGGAAGTACAGTTCCCGCTCAGCCCAGTCAAAACTGTTCGCTGCTCTGGCACCCCAATGGTGGAACAAACTCCCTCACGACGCCAGGTCAGCGGAGTCAATCACCACCTTCCGGAGACACCTGAAACCCCACCTCTTTAAGGAATACCTAGGATAGGATAAAGTAATCCTTCTAACCCCCCCCCCCCCCCTTAAAAGAGTTAGATGCACTATTGTAAAGTGGTTGTTCCACTGGATATCATAAGGTGAATGCACCAATTTGTAAGTCGCTCTGGATAAGAGCGTCTGCTAAATGACTTAAATGTAAATGTAAAAGTCTTCGCCTCACTGTGCGTGCAGATGCACTCACACCTGCCTGTTGCCATTCCTGAGCAAGCTCTGTACTGGCGGTGCCCCGATCCCGCAGCTGAATCAACTTTAGGAGACGGTCCTGGCGCTTGCTGGACTTTCTTGGGCTCCATGAAGCCTTCTTCACAACAATTGAACCGCTCTCCTTGAAGTTCTTGATGATCCAATAAATGGTTGATTTAGGTGCAACCTTACTGGCAGCAATATCCTTGACTGTGAAGCCCTTTTTGTGCAAAGCAATGATGACGGCACGTGTTTCCTTGCAGGTAACCATGGCTGACAGAGGAAGAACAATGATTCCAAGCACCACCCTCCTTTTGAAGCTTCCAGTCTGTTATTCAAACTCAAATCAGCATGACAGAGTGATCTCCAGCCTTGTCCTCGTCAACACTCACACCTGTGTTAACGAGAGAATCACTGACATGATGTCAGCTGGTCCTTTTGTGGCAGGGCTGAAATTCAGTGGAAATGTTTTTGGGGATTCAGTTCAAAAAAGGGATTTTTGAGCTTTTTGGTCTAAACTCCACTCGACGTGTTTGGAGGAAGAAGAAGGATGAGTACAACCCCAAGAACACCATCCCAACCGTGAAGCATGGAGGTGGAAACATCATTCTTTGGGGATGCTTTTCTGCAAAGGGGACAGGACGACTGCACCGTATTGAGGGGAGGATGGATGGGGCCATGTATCGCGAGATCTTGGCCAACAACCTCCTTCCCTCAGTAAGAGCATTGAAGATGGGTCGTGGCTGGGTCTTCCAGCATGACAACGACCCGAAACACACAGCCAGGGAAACTAAGGAGTGGCTCCGTAAGAAGCATCTCAAGGTCCTGGAGTGGCCTAGCCAGTCTCCAGACCTGAACCCAATAGAAAATCTTTGGAGGGCGCTGAAAGTCCGTATTGCCCAGCGACAGCCCAGAAACCTGAAGGATCTGGAGAAGGTCTGTATGGAGGAGTGGGACAAAATCCCTGCTGCAGTGTGTGCAAACCTGGTCAAGAACTCCAGGAAACGTATGATCTCTGTAATTGCAAACAAAGGTTTCTGTACCAAATATTAAGTTCTGCTTTTCTGATGTATCAAATACTTATGTCATGCAATAAAATGCAAATTAATTACTTAAAAATCATACAATGTGATTTTCTGGATTTTTGTTTTAGATTCCGTCTCTCACAGTTGAAGTGTACCTATGATAAAAATTACAGACCTCTACATGCTTTGTAAGTAGGAAAACCTGCAAAATCGGCAGTGTATCAAATACTTGTTCTCCCCACTGTATATGTTATCCTTGTAATAGTCTTATTTCTAAATATGTGTTTAATGTTTAAAAATAATGTAGCTTTTGTGAATTAGAAAACAAGATAATATATATTTTATTTAGTTATTGTTTGCATAGTGAAATATTTTGGACAGATATGAAAATATACAGTGCATTCGGAAAGTATTCAGACCCCTTGGCTTTTGTGACGTTACAGACTTATTCTAAAATGGATTAAATTGTTTTTTTCCTCATCAATCAACACACAATTTCCCATAATGACAAAACAAAAACAGCTTTTTAGAAATTTTGGCAAATGGATTAAATATAAAAAACTGAAATATTACATTGACATAAGTATTCAGAACCTTTACTCTGTACTTTGTTGAAGCACCTTTGGCAGCGATGACAGCCTTGAGTTTTATTGGGTATGACTGCAAGCTTGGCACACCTGTATTTGGGGAGTTTCTCCCATTCTTCTCTGCAGATCCTATCAAGCTCTGTCAGGTTGGTTGGGGAGCGTCGCTGCATGGCTATCTTCAGGTCTCTCCAGAGATGTTTGATTGGATTCAAGTCTGGGCTCTGGTTGGGCCAGTCAAAGACATTCAGAGACTTGTCCCGAAGGCACTGCTGCATTGTCTTGGCTGTGTGCTTAGAGTCGTTGTCCTGTTGGAAGGTGAACCTTCACCCCAGTCTGAGTCCTGAGCACTCTGGAGCAGGTTTTCATCAAGGATCTATCTGTGCTTTGCTCCGTTCATCTTTCGATCCTGACTAGTCTCCCAGTCCCTACTGCTGAAGAACATTCCCACAGCTTGATGCTGCCACCACCATGCTTCACCGTAGAGATGGTGCCAGGTTTTCTCCAGACGTGACGCTTGGCATTCAGGCCAAAGAGTTCAATCTTGGTTTCATCAGACCAGATAATCTTGTTTCTCATGGTCTGAGAGTCCACTATGTGCCTTTTGGCAAACTCCAAGCGGGCTGTCATGTGCTTTTTACTGAGGAGTGGCTTCCGTCTGGCCACTCTACCATAAAGGCCTGATTGGCGGAGTGTTGCAGAGATGGTTGTCCTTCTGGAAGGTTCTCCCATCTCCACAGAGGAACTCTGGAGCTCTGTCAGAATGACCATCGGGTTCTTGATAACCTCCCTGACCAAGGCCCTTCTCCCACGATTGCTCAGTTTGGACGTGCGGACAGCTCTGGGACGAGTCTTGGTGGTTCCAAACTTCTTCCATTTAAGAATGATGGAGGCCATTGTTTTCTTGGGGATCTTCAATGCTGCAGAAATGTTTTGGTAACCTTCCACAGATCTGTGCCTTCGACACAATCCTGTCTCATGCACTGTCAACTGAGGGACCATATATAGAAAGGTGTGTTCCTTTCTATATATGTTCAATCAATTGAATTTACCACAGGTGGACTCCAATCAAGTTGTAGAAACATCAAGGAGGATCAATGGAAACAGGATGCACCGGAGCTCTTTTTCGAGTCTCATAGCAAAGGGTCTGAATACTTATGTAAATAAGGTATTGCTGTTTTTATTTTTAATACATTTTCCCCAAAAACGTTTTTGTTCACTTTGTCATTATGGGGTATTTTGTGTAGATTGGTGAGGGGGGGAAATATTTAATTTCAAAAGATGGCTGTAACGGAACAAAATGTGGAAAATTTCAAGAGGTCTGAATAATTTTTGAATCCACTGTATATTAGTGATGAGATTGGTAAACCTATGAGCATTACCAATTGGATTTTCAATTTGATTTTACATACACGCTGTCACGTTCTGACCTTTATTTTCCCTTGTTTTGTCTTTATTTAGTATGGTCAGGGCGTGAGTTGGGGTGGGCAGTCTATGTTATTTGTTTCTATGTTTAGGTTTGTTCATTTAGCCTGATATGGTTCTCAATCAGAGGCAGGTGTTTTGCATTGTCTCTGATTGGGAGCCATATTTAGGTTGCCTGTTTTCACTGTTGGTTTGTGGGTGTTTGTCTTCCGTGTCAGTGTTTGTTGCCACACGGTACTGTTTCGGTTAGTTCTTTTGTTATTTTGTATTGTGTCTTGTTTTCGTGGATTATATTAAATCATGGAAACTTACCACTCTGCGTATTGGTCCTCCGATCCTTCTCGCCTCTCCTCGTCAGATGAGGAGGAAGAGATAGACAGCCGTTACACACGCACAGCGACTACCAATACATTGTAAATTTGATAATTTTTGGGGGAACATTTAAAAAAAAAATCATCCATTCATGGGTAAAAAAAAAACATTTAAACATTTTTCTAATTGTTTTAAAATATTGTATAAATCTTCATCGGGATAGGGGGCAGCATTTCGACTTTGAACAAATTGCGTGCCCAAACGGAATTTCCTCCTACTCTGTTCCAGAAGGTAATACATGCATATTATTATTACTATTGTTTAGAAAACACTCTGAAGTTTCTAAAACTGTTTGAATTATTTCTGTAAGTATAACAGAACTCATTTGGCAGACAAAAACCTGAGAAGAGGTCAAAACAGGAAATGAGAACTCGATTTTCAAAACAGTGTCAAATGATACCCCTTCTAGTTATGGATAAGCAAACACTTCCTAGGGCTTCCACTAGATGTCACCGTCTTTAGATTTTAGTTATATGATTCTACTATAAAGGAGGGGCTCATAGGAGCTATTTTACTGTGGTCGTCAAAAACTTTCAGTCTCTTTTGGCGCGCTCACGAGAGAGAGTGCTCTCGTTCCAATGCTCTTTCTTCAGACAATGAAATTCTCCGGTTGGATCCTTATTGATGATTAATGTAAAACACATACTAAATATGGATTGCATACATCATTTGACCTGTTTCTATGACCTGTAACGGAACTTTTTAAGTTTTTGTCTGGAGGGATTGCTCGTGCGTCATGAAAATGGATTCCTGGGCTGAACATGCTAACAACAAGTGGCTAAATGATGGGCTTTATGGAACTTTTCAGTCATTTATTGTCGATCTGGGAATCCTGGGAGTGCCTTCTGATGAAGTTATTCGAAGGTAAGTGCATATTTATAGTGTTTTTGTAGCTTTTGTTGACGCCAAAATGGCGACTATTTCTTTGGCTGGATTGTGCTCTGAGCGCCGTTCTCAGATTAATATTTTTCCGTAAAGTTTATTTTGAAATCTGACACAGCGGTTGCATAGAGGATAAGTTTATCTTTAATTATGTGAATAACACTTGCATCTTTTATCAATGTTTGTTATGAGTATTTCTGCAAAATCACCAGATGTTTTGGAATCAAAACATTACTGCACGTAACGCGCCAATGTAAACTGAGATTTTTTTAATATATATATGCACATTGCTAACATAAATATATGTGGTGTTTTCGTTGTAAAACATTTAAAAAATCGGACATGTTGGCTGGATTCACAAGATGTTTATCTTTCATTTGCTGTATTGGACTTGTTAATGTGTGAAAGTTAAATATTTCTAAACAATATTTTTGAATTTCCCGCGCTGCCTTTTCAGTGGAATGTGGGGGGGGGACCCCAGTCCTAGACAGGATAACATCCCTAAAATATATAAATAACAAATTATCAAAGAAGTGTCAACAGTATTTGTCAAAATGTAACTAGTCTATAGCATAATACCCTCTTTGGATTTAAACATTATTTGTATTATATATTTTGTGTTATGTGTGATATCTGTATATTGTTTAGTACAATGTTCGTGTAATGCAAAAAAAATACAAAATATACAATTTAAATAACAATAAATTATAATGGGTGTGTTGAGAGAAGTGGGAGGATGGGAAGAAGAAGTTCAGCGGCTTGGCTGATTGAGGATATGGTGACTGTGCGTGAATCTGAAAGTGCAGCAAGTGAAGTGTGTGGCAATTAATTGAAAATAGTGAAATCAAAGAATGGAACAAAATGAGCCAAGGTTGTAGTGGAAGACAAGGATCGGTCCAATAATTTGTTTTCCATCACTAACAACGACATCATTAGTGTTAACCTTGTTCTATCGTCACCTCATCTAGCTAGCTAATTTCCGAAAGTATTTACTAAAGTATAAGACGCTGATGGCCGTATATATTTTGTCCTGTGCACAAAGTGCAAGTTACATCACTGCCCCTTCAGCCAGTCCTCTAAATACAAAACAATAGACTATGCGTGTGTTTGAGCACACATGGAGTCACACATCTTAAATGCTGTGCAGCATAGAGGTAAAAATATAATAATACATAATTTTGTTCCTCATCAATCTACAGCATACAGTCGTGGCCAATAGTTTTGAGAATGACACAAATATTAATTTCCACAAAGTTTGCTGCTTTAGTGTCTTTAGATATTTTTGTCAGATGTTACTATGGAATACTGAAGTATAATTACAAGCATTTCATAAGTGTCAAAGGATTTTATTGACAATTACATGAAGTTGATGCAAAGAGTCAATATTTGCAGTGTTGAGCCTTCTTTTTCAAGACGTCTGCAATCCGCCCTAGCATGCTGTCAATTAACTTCTGGGCCACATCCTGACTGATGGCAGCCCATTCTTGCATAATCGATGCTTGGAGTTTGTCAGAATTTTTGGGGTTTTGTTTGTCCACCTGCCTCTTGAGGATTGACCACAAGTTCTCAATGGGATTAAGGTCTGGGGAGTTTCCTGGCCATGGACCCAAAATATCAATGCTTTGTTCCCCGAGCCACTTAGTTATCACTTTTGCCTTATGGCAAGGTGCTCCATCATGCTGGAAATGGCATTGTTCGTCACCAAACTGTTCCTGGATGGTTGGGAGAAGTTGCTCTCGGAGAATGTGTTGGTACAGTTCTTTATTCATGGCTGTGTTCTTAGGCAAAATTGTGAGTGAGCCCACTCCCTTGGCTGAGAAGCAACCCCACACATGAATGGTCTCGGGATGCTTTACTGTTGGCATGACACCGGACTGATGGCAGCCCTCACCTTGTCTTCTCCGGACAAGCTTTTTTCCAGATGCCCCAAACAATCGGAAAGGGGATTCATCAGAGAAAATGACTTTACCCCAGTCCTCAGCAGTCAAATCCCCTTACCTTTTGCAGATTATCAGTCTGTCCCTGATGTTTTTCCTGGAGAGAAGTGGCTTCTTTGCTGCCCTTCTTGACACCAGGCCATCTCCTAAAATCAGGCTCTGATCAGGCCCTACACCCAAACAAGGGCACTGCGTTCATCCACCTCTGGCCTGCTCGCCTCCCTACCTCTGAGGAAGTACAGTTCCCGCTCAGCCCAGTCAAAACTGTTCGCTGCTCTGGCACCCCAATGGTGGAACAAACTCCCTCACGACGCCAGGTCAGCGGAGTCAATCACCACCTTCCGGAGACACCTGAAACCCCACCTCTTTAAGGAATACCTAGGATAGGATAAAGTAATCCTTCTAACCCCCCCCCCCCCCTTAAAAGAGTTAGATGCACTATTGTAAAGTGGTTGTTCCACTGGATATCATAAGGTGAATGCACCAATTTGTAAGTCGCTCTGGATAAGAGCGTCTGCTAAATGACTTAAATGTAAATGTAAAAGTCTTCGCCTCACTGTGCGTGCAGATGCACTCACACCTGCCTGTTGCCATTCCTGAGCAAGCTCTGTACTGGCGGTGCCCCGATCCCGCAGCTGAATCAACTTTAGGAGACGGTCCTGGCGCTTGCTGGACTTTCTTGGGCTCCATGAAGCCTTCTTCACAACAATTGAACCGCTCTCCTTGAAGTTCTTGATGATCCAATAAATGGTTGATTTAGGTGCAACCTTACTGGCAGCAATATCCTTGACTGTGAAGCCCTTTTTGTGCAAAGCAATGATGACGGCACGTGTTTCCTTGCAGGTAACCATGGCTGACAGAGGAAGAACAATGATTCCAAGCACCACCCTCCTTTTGAAGCTTCCAGTCTGTTATTCAAACTCAAATCAGCATGACAGAGTGATCTCCAGCCTTGTCCTCGTCAACACTCACACCTGTGTTAACGAGAGAATCACTGACATGATGTCAGCTGGTCCTTTTGTGGCAGGGCTGAAATTCAGTGGAAATGTTTTTGGGGATTCAGTTCAAAAAAGGGATTTTGCAGTTATTTGCAATTCATCTGATTACTCTTCATAACATTCTGGAGTATATGCAAATTGTCACGTCCTGACCATAGTGCTTATGTGTTTTGCTTGTTTTAGTGTTGGTCAGGACGTGAGCTGGGTGGGCATTCTATGTTGTGTGTCTAGTTTGTCTGTTTCTGTGTTCAGCCTAATATGGTTCTCAATCAGAGGCAGCTGTCAATTGTTGTCCCTGATTGAGAATCATATATAGGTGGCTTGTTTTGTGGGTGGTTGTTTCCTGTCTTTGTGTTTTCTATGCACCAGCTAGGACTGTATCGGTTTGCCACATTTTGTTATTTTGTATTTGTAGTGTTCACTGTTTATTTGTTTAATTAAACATGTTGAGCACTGGCTACGCTGCGTGTTGGTCTGATCCCTGTTACACCCCCTCTTCTAGTAAAGAGAGGGAAGGCTGCCATTACAGAACCACCCACCAATCTCGGACCAAGCAGCGTAGCAACGGGCAGCAGCGGCAGCAGCAGCAGCAGCGGGACCAGGAGAAATGGACTTGGGAGGACATGTTGGACGGAAAGGGTTGCTACACATGGGAGGAGATCCTAGCTGGTAAGGATTGCCTTCCATGGGAACAGGTGGAGGCAGCTAGGAGAGCGAAAGCAGCGGAGAAGGGGAACCGGTGTTATGAAGGTGTCTTGAGCTACCTCTCTGTCTTGAGCTACCTCTCTGTCTTGAGCTACCTCTCTGTCTTGAGCTACCTCTCTGTCTTGAGCTACCTCTCTGTCTTGAGCTACCTCTCTGTCTTGAGCTACCTCTCTGTCTTGAGCTACCTCTCTGTCTTGAGCTACCTCTCTGTCCTGAGCTACCTCTCTGTCCTGAGCTGTCTCCTCAATGTAGTGGGGACCTTGGTGAGGATTCCTAGGCCAAGGTCGGGGGCGAGGGTCGCCACTCAAAGGACGCTAAGGAGGGGGACAAAGACAGTGGTGGAGTGGTGTCCTCGTCCTGCGCCGGAGCCGCCACCGCGGACAGATGCCCACCCAGACCCTCCCCTTGAGTTGTAGGGGTGCGTTCGGAGTCCTCCCCTCAGGAGGGGGGTACTGTCACGTCCTGACCATAGTGCTTATGTGTTTTGCTTGTTTTAGTGTTGGTCAGGACGTGAGCTGGGTGGGCATTCTATGTTGTGTGTCTAGTTTGTCTGTTTCTGTGTTCAGCCTAATATGGTTCTCAATCAGAGGCAGCTGTCAATCGTTGTCCCTGATTGAGAATCATATATAGGTGGCTTGTTTTGTGTTGGGATTTTGTGGGTGGTTGTTTCCTGTCTTTGTGTTTTCTATGCACCAGCTAGGACTGTATCGGTTTGCCACATTTTGTTATTTTGTATTTGTAGTGTTCACTGTTTATTCGTTTAATTAAACATGTTGAGTACTGGCTACGCTGCGTGTTGGTCTGATCCCTGTTACACCCCCTCTTCTAGTAAAGAGAGGGAAGGCTGCCGTTACACAAATTGCCATCATACAAACTGAGGCAGCAGACTGTGAAAATTAATTTTTTTGTCATTCTCAAAACCTTTGGCCACGACTGTAGAGGTAAAAAGCACAAACCTACGTTAATTTAACCACATCAAATAATCAAATATGACCATTAGCTACAGTATGATTTCCAGCAAGGGGGTGGGGGTTTATTGTTGAGCAGCGACTGTGTGCGGTGTAAATTTCCGAAGTCACAATTATACTAAAAACAATAAATTCCAGCGCCCAGCTCCAGTCTGCACACACTAGTCGCTGCTCAACTCAATCGTAAATCATGGAGTTGAGTTTAGTCAGCTACATGAAGCCTAGACTACTTTTGTATTCATTAGGGATCCCCAAGGCAGCAGCTATACTTCCTGAGGTCCAAACACATTAAGGCACTTACATTACATATAAAACAGTACATCATATAACATTATTGCACCACTACATATCTACAATACAAAATGTATAATACCATCATACAACAATATTACAATGTACACGTGTGTAGAATGCATGTGCTCGCGCTTGTGTGCGTGTGTCTGTACCTGTATGTGTGTCTCTTCACAGTTGTAGCGGTATTTATTAGAGAGGGGTAAAGAAAGATTTTGTTCGGGCGCCAGGCAGGTATTAACCATGCCGAAAGGAAAAGAGTAGAATAGAGAGAGTACCACTACCAGACCCACACACATCAGCAGAAGAGACTGCCTAGAGTGTAGCCTGTTTACCAGAGAGCCAGTGGAGAGAAAAGAGAATACACACCCTATAAAACCCACATCACAGCACAGGGGTAACCCCAACAAGAAAACCTCATACAATAATATTAATAATAATGGCAGAGCAATTTAACAGCAACTTCATACAAGAAAGAACCCAGTCATCAACAGAGGATTGGCAATAATCTGTATTCTCTTCCAGTGGAGGAGTGCAGAGGGTATGAATGTGGGGGGTGTTCATCGACACAACAAAGTCCTTAAAAATGTCCACAATCTTCTCGGCCACATGTCCTTAGTACACCCCACCTCAACACAGTTCAAATAACAATACACAACTTGCAAGCAACCTGCCTTTTAACTAAAATGTCCACCCAAATACTTCTGGCAGGGCAATAATAGTCCAGCTCCAATGAAATTCAATGGGAAGTGCATTAGGAAAATAGAAAGTCTGTTGCAGGGTAAAGCACTGGAACGATAGAAGGAAGAGAAAGAGAGAAAGGGAACAAGAGATATCTTAGCTGTGGTCTTCAGGCGTGCCGGTGTACTGTCTGACTGTCCGATGTTCCATAAAATTTATTTTCATCTGTTTTTTTAATACGATTCTACTGCTTGCATCAGTTACCTGATGTGGAATAGAGTTCAATGTAGTCGTGGCTCTGTAGTAATGTGCGCCTTTGCTAGTTCCTCAGGCATTTCTGATGCCTACCAGCTTCTATAATGCCTTGATAGGTGTTTTTTCATTTCAGCTAACCACATAATATTTAATAGAAATCTGTCAGTCAATGATGTGGCTCGCAACCTATTTACACTTTACACTTCCACAATTTTGACACTTGAATCCATTTTTACAAAGACAACTGTTGCTTATTTGGTTCAGTTCAAAGTTGAATAATGTCTAGCCTGCTCAAATTTATGTCATTTAGCAGACACTCTTTTCAGAGCAACTTACAGCAGGGAGTGCATACATTTTCGTACTGGTCCCCCGTGGGAATCAAACCCGCAATCCTTGTCTTACAAGTGCAACACTCTACCAACTGAGCCACACGGAACTCAGACTACACCACGAGGACGGCACCATCAAGTCTGTGTGTCTCTCAGTTCACTTCCTCACACATTTCAATGATTGTATATGGACATTGCTCGTCTTTTTTTTCTCTCCCTCTCACTTCCTTCCACTGTGTCTGTAAATCTCTCCCTTTCTGTGTCTGGTTGGTCTCTAGGGAAGAGGCTTTCAAGTTTGTACGTCTGGATGGCAATATAAGAAAGAAGACAAAGGAGTTCCAGAGAGACACACCCACCGGCTCATTGAACAAGCAGCTTTCATTTGAAACTTGGGAGTTGGGCCGAAAGTCAACCTCACATTTGCCTCTCATCTTCCTCATGGGCCCAGCCTGGAACTTTACAACAGAGGACCGCTGTAACCACTTTGGCCAGAAGAGGGACATTGTCATCATTAAGTTGATATAGTGGAGGAGAACATGGTGAGGATTCAGAGGCAGAAGTAGGATTTGGTAGAGGAGGCTTTCGGCCTCCCCAGTGAGAGAGTGATGTCTCATATAGCTGATACTCAAGCCCTAAAGGCAAATGGTATTTTGATTATTGTTCCACTTCACCTTGCACCAAAGTTTAGAATAGCAAAGAATAGGGAATATTACCTGGTTATTTTCAACTGCAGGCACTGTTTCGGGAGTCCTGGTTATACACCACAAGACCACACCATCGGAGCAGGCTAAATATTTATGTGTGTTTTTGACTCCCTCTACTATTACTTTAACTTTTTCTGTGCTTCAGGATTGTTGACCTTTATTTAGTTTAACGGAATAGGTGATATTAAGTTTAGTTGGCAAGGACGATCTAAAAAAAAATTGAATGTGAGAAGTGACGCTTTGCACCAGATATGTCCTTGACATATATAGCCCACCAAATCATGATGTATATCATATATGCATGTTTATAAACTGGGTGGTTCAAGCCCTGAATGCTGATTGACTGACATAGCACGGGTATGACGAAACATTTATTTTTACTGCTCTAATTGCATTGGTAACCAGTTTATAATAGCAATAAGGCACCTCGGGGGTTCGTGGTATATGGCCAATATACCACGGCTAAGGGCTGTATCCATAAGAACATACCTTAGAAGTGGTATATTGGCCATATACCACACCCCCCCATGCCTTATTGCTTAAGTATATCCGGCACATGTCCTTATCACATTGCACATGGTCTCTCCCTAAATTGCTTTTTAGGAGAATTACTAACGAGATGAAGGAGTCCTATCTGTTCAGCTTACATTGAGAAACTGTTGCATCTGCCTGAGAAGAGAAGTTGAAACTTTGGGTGGAGTACATAGGAAGGGTCTGAGATTATTTTATTAGGCTGTCCCATGATTGTTCGCACCCATCATATTCATTGATGTCTGGACAGTAATATTAAAGTAACTGATAAATTCACAACCAGGCTAAAATGCCATATAATAGAAAGCTCTCTATAACAGTCTGGTAGAATAGGAGCATGACCTTGGGTTTGACTCCAAAAACCCTGAATCTACCCTGAGTAAAGTCCACATTATGTAGCACCACACCACAGGTCACCAATGGATTTTAAATTAAAAAACATTTTCTTGACATGTATGAGGTGGTGGTGATCACACCACGCTCACACACGGTGCTCGTTCCATGGGTAAGCGAATGCTCCTACCACTGTCTCTCAAGCATTTTTGACCGGTGTTTTGGCTTACTGCCCTGCATATTGCTTGTATACACAGCACTAACTTGGGAGTTGGTAATCTCCCACTAGTTTAGTAAAGTGCCGCAAGGATCCCCATACAGTGAGCAAGTTCTCCACTTCCTCTCTGTTTATCGTACTGGTGCATGTGTGATCAAGTGTGTGTTGTTTGTGTATGTTTGCCATTTCACTGGCGGAGCTTGTGTTCTGGAGGCGGGTGTGGTTTGTGTTTGTGAACTAATTTTAGCTCACAATAACCATGTAGAATGGCTACTAGACCAAAAAAAACACTGCAAAGCTCAATGTGGAAGAAGAATACTTATCAAGCACTACACTCCATGAACTACTCAACAAAAAGTTATATAAAGATGTATTAGATCTGCAGGGAAATAACTTTAAGTCCTGCAACTCTTTATAGATTCTACCAACAGAATTATTAAAATCAGATACATCTTCAATCTTTTTGGAAAACAAGGTGTACCACCTTTTCGCGACAATTTATCGCTCCTACAGATAGTGAGTTACGTGGTCGTGGCTTGCTATATAAAGCAGGCAGATAGGAATCGAGGCATTCAGTTACTGTTCCATTAAACATTAAAATTGGCAAAACAAGTGACTTAAGCGACTTTGAGCATGGTATGATCGTCGGTGTCAGACGCGCCGGATCCAGTATTTCAGAAATAGCCGCCCTCCTGGGCTTTTCACAAACGACAGTGTCTAGGGTTTACCGAGAATGACAAATAAAAAACATCCAGTCAGCAGCAATCCTGTGGGGGAAAACAGCTCGTTGATGAGAGAGGTCGAAGGAGAATGGCAAGAATCGTGCAAGCTAACAGGCGGGCCAAAAACAGTACATCAGTGGTGAGCAGAACGGAATTTCTTGTTTACATCTCAGCTGATAACAAAAAGAAGCGGCTCCAGTTGGCACACAATCGCCAACACGGGACAATTGAGGAGTGGAAAAACATTGCCTGGAACATGACAGTATCACGTTTCAGGAGAAGACCCAGATGCAGACAGTGTCGAAGTAACAACATTATATTACTAGAACAGGCAAAACGACAGGTCAAGGGCAGGCAGAGGCCAGTAATCCAGATCAGAGTCCATAAAGTACAAAACAGCAGGCAGTCTCGGGGACATGGCAGGCAGAATGGTCAAAACTGGGAAAACTAGAAAACAGGAACTAGAACAGAGACAGGAGCAAGGGGGGAAACGCTGGTAGGCTTGACGAACAAAACGAACTGGCAACAGACAAACAGAGAATACAGGTATAAATACACTGGGGATAATGGGGAAGATGGGAGACACCTGGAGCGGGGTGGAGACAAGCACAAAGACAGGTGAAAAAGATCAGGGTGTAACGGTTGTCATAATCTTCCTCCTCCTCGGACGAGGAGAGGCGAGACGGATCGGACCAATACGCAGAGTGGGTAGTGCTCATGATAATTTATTAAATCGAAACTGAACACTAACATGAAACAAAATAACAAAATGAATACAACCGACAACAGTCCCGTGTGGCACGAATACAAACACGGAAACAAACACCCACAACACACACGTGAAACCCAGGCTGCCTAAGTATGATTCTCAATCAGGGACAACGATTGACAGCTGCCTCTGATTGAGAATCATACCCGGCCGAACACAAACATCCCAACATAGAAAATCACACATAGACAAACCCACCCAACTCACGCCCTGACCAACTAAATAAATACAAGACAAAAGAAAACAGGTCAGGAATGTGACACAGGGTGTGACAGACAGAGAATTCAGTTTCAGACGAAACAAATAACTTTTGTTGTTATTTTTATTTATTTATATACAGTACCAGAAATAAACGACAGTCCATCATTACTTTGAGACATGAAGGTCAGTCAATCCGAACAATTTCAAGAACTTTGAAAGTGTCTTCAAGTTCAGTCACAAAAACCATCAAGCGCTATGATGAAACTGGCTCTCATGAAGACCGCAACAGATAAGTCAATTAGAGTTACCAGCCTCAGAAATTGGAGCCCAAATGAATGCTTTCACAGAGTTCAAATAACAGACACATCTCAACATCAACTGTTCAGAGGAGACTGCATGAATCAGGCCTTCATGGTAAAATTGCTGCAAAGAAACCAATACTAAAGGACACCAATAATAAGAAGAGACTTGCTTGGCCAGGAAACATGAGAAATCTCCAGTCCCACAGCTCATCATCCTGTTACTCTGTCCTGGATTCCCCACTCTACCACTCCTTTGGATTCCCCTCCGGACCTGCTTACCCTGTCTCACCTGGTTTCCAGCAACCCATCAGAGAGCTTCCCCCGATCTGCACTCCATCTCCTCCCTGTGTTTCAATAAATACCTTGGTTACTTCGTCCCAGTCTCCTCGTCTGAGTCTGCTCTTGAGTTCCACTCAGCGTAACACAGATCGCTAATTTATCACAAAACACCATTGATAACTACTTTAATGACTTTCATTGGCACAATTCACAAACTTAGGTATGACATGTCAGCAACAAAAGCTGACTGTCATGAATGTTGTTGTAAGAATCGGACCAAAATGCAGCGTGGTTTGGGTTCATCATCTTTATTTAACGTGAACCGACAAAAAACAAGAAAGAAGAAAGAAACGAACGTGAAGTTTTGCAGTGCTCAAGGCAACTATACACAAACAAGATCCCACAAAAACCCAGTGGGAAAAGGCTGCCTAAATACGATATACAGCTGCCTCTGATTGGGAACCATACCAGGCCAGCATAGAAAACAAAAACACCTAGATAGGAACACCCCCCTAGTCACACCCCGACCTAACCAAAACAGAGAATAGAAAAGGCTATCTGTGGTCAGGGTGTGACAGTACCCCCCCCCCCCCCACCAAAGGTGCGGACTCTGGCCGTAAAACCTCTAACCAACTGGGGAGGGTAGGGGGGGTGACTAGCGTCGGTGGCGGCTCAGGGTCCGGCCAAGGAGCCAGGTAGAACGCCGCACCCGGACTGGGCACCGGCGCCTAGGAAGGCCCCGGCCCTAGATCGGGACTGGACGCCGTGCCGTGCCTGGACTGGGCATCGGTGCAGAGGAAAGCTCTGGCCTTGGAGCTGGACTGGACGCCGTGCTCGGACTGGGCATCAGTGCAGTGGAAGGCTCCTGCCCTGGAGCTGGAGGTTCTGGACCGTGGACCATCGCAGGAGGCTCCGGACCGTGGACCATCTCAGGAGGTTCCGGACCGTGGACTGTCTCAGGAGGTTCCGGACCGTGGACTGTCTCAGGAGGTTCCGGACCGTGGACCGTCTCAGGAGGTTCCGGACTGGGAACTGTCGCCGGAAGCTCTGGACTGGGAACTGTCGCCGGAAGCTCTGGACTGGGAACTGTCGCCGGAAGCTCTGGACTGGGAACTGTCGCCGGAAGCTCTGGACTGGGGATCGTCGCAGGAAGCCTGGTGCGTGGGGCTGGCACACGGCATACCAGGCTGGGGAGACGCACTGGGGGTCTGGTGCGTAGAGCTGGCACAACGTGTCCTGGACAGATGACAACCTTCACACGGCAAGTGCGGGGAGCTGGCACAGGAGGTACCGGGCTGTGGAGGCGCACTGGAGACACGGTGCGTAGAACCGGCACACATTGTACCGGAACGATAACACGCTCCTTCCTCAAAACGAGTGCGGAGCGCTGGCACAGGACGTACTGGGCTGTGGAGGCACACTGGAGACCTGGTGCGTGGAGCCGGCACAGATGGTACCGGAGAGATGACACGCTCCTCAGGACGAATACGGGGATCTGACACAGGTGTCATCGGACGGCTAACACGCTCCCCAGGGCGACTGTCTTGCCTCTCCTGCCAAACCAACAGCTCTTCCGCTTCACTCTCTTCAAATTTCGCCAACCTCTCCTCGAAGGTCTCTATCTCACCCCTCCGTTCACTCTCTCTCAATTTATCCAACGCTTTCTCCGTGGTCTCTGACTCACCACTCAGCGTCGTCGACCACCCCGTGTGCCCCCCCAATTTTTTTTTTGAGGCTGCTTCTTGGGCCTACGTCGTGGCCGCGAACCCCGGTGTCGTCGCTGTACCTCCTTCGCTGCTTCCGCCTGCTTCCATGGCAGGCCGCCTGCTTCCATTCCATTTTGTCTCCTGCCATTATTTCGTCCCAAGTCCAGGATGTCCTCAACTCCTGGCTTTCCTCCCAGGCCCAGGATCCCTGCTCCTCCTGGGCACGCTGCTTGGTCCGTGGGTGGTGGGATCTTCTGTCACAAACGTTGTTGTAAGAATCGGACCAACATGCAGCGTGGTATGGTTCTATCATCTTTTATTAGAAGTGAAACACACAGAAAACAATAAAGCGCAAAACGAAACGTGAAGCCAATGTAGTGTTCGCAGGCACCTATACATAGACAAGATCCCACAAAAACCCAGGGGGAAACGGCTGCCTAAATATGATCCCCAATCAGATACAACGATTAACAGCTGCCTCTGATTGGGAACCATACCAGGCCAACATAAAAAACAAAACCACCTAGATAGGAACACCTCCCCTAGTCACACCCCGACCTAACCAAAATAGAGAATAGAAAAGGCTCTCTATGGTCAGGGCGTGACACTGACAATACACATCCAAGTATATCTTACCAAACTATGAAAGAAATTTACTTTTTAATTCCGTAAAGTCAGGGTGGAAGAGGTTAGAAAAGTATAGTCTATCAACAATGACAAGCCACCGGAGTCTGACAATCTGGAGGGGAAATTATTGAGTATAATAGCGGACAATATTGCCACTCCTATTTGCCACATCTTCAATTTAAGCCTAGTAAAAAGTGTGTGCCCTCAGGCCTGGAGGGAAGCTAGTCATTCTGCTACCCAACAATAGTAAAGCCCCCCTTACTGCCGCAAATAGCTGACCAATCAGCCTGTTACCAACCCTTAGTAAACTTCTGAAAAAATTGGTGTTTGACCAGATACCATGCTATTTCACAGTAAACAAATTGACAACAGACTTTCAGAACGTATATAGGGAAGGACACTCAACAAGCATGGCACTTACACAAATGACTGATTGGCTGAGAGAAATTGATCAAATGATTTCGGGGGCTGTCTTGTTAGAATCAGTGCAGCTTTTGACATTATTGATCATAGTCTGCTGCTGGAAAGACTTGTGTCATGACTTTATACCACCTGCTATATTGTGGATCAAGAGTTACTTGTCTAACAGAACACAGAGGGTGTTCTTTAATTGAAGCCTCTCCAACATAATCCAGGTAGAAGCAGGAATTCCCCAGGGTAGCTGTTCAGACCCATTGCTTTTTCAGTCTTTACCAACAACATGCCACTGGCTTTGAGTAAGGCCAGTGTGTCTATGTGTGCTGATGACTCAACACTATACACGTCAGCTACCACAGCAACTGAAATGACTGCAACACTTAACAAAGAGCTGCAGTTAGTTTCGGAATGGGTAGCAAGGAATAAGTTAGTTCTAAATATTTCCAAAACTAAAAGCAATGTATTTGGGACAAATCATTCACAAAATCCTAAACCTCAACTACATCTCGTAATGAATAATGTGGAAATTGAGCAAGTTGAGGTGACTAAACTGGTCAAAACATTGACACAACAGTAGCTAAGATGGGGAGAAGTCTGTCCATAATAAAGCGCTGCTCTACCTTCTTAACAACACTATCAACAACGAAGGTCCTAAAGGCCCTGGTTTTGTCGCACCTGGACTACTGTTCAGTCATGTGGTCAGGTGCCACAAAGAGACTTGGGAAAATTTCAGTTGATTCAGAACAGGGCAGCACGGCCGGACCTTAAAAGTACACTGAGAGCTAACATTAATGACATGCATGTCAATCTCTCATGGCTCAAAGTGGAAGAGAGAAGAGGTGTTGACAAGCTGAAGGTACCGAGCTGTCTGTTTAAATTACTAGCACACAGCTCGTACACCCATGCATGCCCCACAAGATATTCCACCGGACTGGAGGCCGTCGCTGGAGGCTCCGGACTAGAGGCCGTCGCTGGAGGCTCCGGACTGGAGGCCGTCGCTGGAGGCTCCGGACTGGAGAACGTCGCTGGAGGCTCCGGACTAGAGGCCGTCGCTGGAGGCTCCGGACTGGAGGCCGTCGCTGGAGGCTCCGGACTGGAGGCCGTCGCTGGAGGCTCCGGACTGGAGAACGTCGCTGGAGGCTCCGGACTGGAGGCCGTCGCTGGAGGCTCCGGACTGGAGAACGTCGCTGCAGGCTTCGGACTGGAGAACGTCGCTGGAGGCTCCGGACTGGAGGTCTTCATTCCATGACTCCTCACTGGATGCTTCGTGCCATGGATCATCACTGGAGGCTTCTTGTAATGGATCATCACTGGAGGGAGGAGACGTATGGGCAGTCTGGTACGTTGAGCTGCCACAGGGCTCACCAGGCTGGGGAGACATACAGGAGGATTATTTCTAGGCTCAGGCACAGGACTCACCAGGCTGGGGAGACATACAGGAGGCTTTGTCCTTGGCAGAGGCACCGGATACACTGGGCCGTGGAGGCGCACTGGAGGTCTCGAGCTAGGAGCCTGCACAACCCGTCCTGGCTGGATGGTTATTTTCGCCCTGCAGATGCGGGGCGCAGACACAGGACGCACTGGGCTGTGCAGACGCACTGGAGACACAGTGCGCAGAGCCGGCGCAGGATATCCTGGGCCGAGGAGACGCACTGGAGGTCTGGAGAGCAGGGCTGGCACAACCCTTCCTGGCTGGATGCTCACCCTAGCCCGGCAGTTGCGGGGAGCTGGAAGGTAGTGCACTGGGCTATGCACGTGCACTGGAGACACCGTTCGCTCCACCGCATAACACGGTGCCTGACCTGTACGACGCTCGCCACGGTAAGCACGGGGAGTTGGCTCAGATCTCCAACCTGACTCAGCCACACTCCACGTGTGCCCCCCCCCCCCCCCAAAAAAAATGGTGGGCTGCCTCTCGGGCTTCCTTGCCAGCCGTGTTCCCTCGTAACGCTGCCGCTCTGCTTTCGTCGCTGCCTCCGCCTTCCTCAATGCTTCCACCTGTTCCCATGGAAGGCGATCCCTTCCGGCCAGGATCTCCTCCCATGTCCAGGATCCCTTTCCGTCCAGGATGTCCTCCCATGTCCATTCCTTCTTTTTACCACGCTGCTTGGTCCATTGGTGGTGGGAAGTTCTGTCACGGCTATCGTAAGAAGAGTACCACGGTGCAGCGTGGTGAGCGTACATTTTGATTAAATAAAATAAAATGTACGCTGACCACGCTGCACCTTGGTCCTCTTCTTACGACAGCCGTGACAGAGGGAGAGGGAGAGAGTACTGGGGGAGTGGCGGCAGGTCAAGGAGACACAGGATGAGTAGTAGAGGGCGTTACAGGAGCAGATGTGACAATCTGATTCAATGAATGATGGAGCCGAGTTGGCTTTTTTACCCCAAATTTCATTTCAGGTGCTAACAGTGTAACTCTGGTTCATAGGCTCATGATTACTGCATCCAATAGCTGTAGGATTAAAGTAGCTTCAGCCGGTGCAGCCGGTGCGACCTTTACATACATGGCCCGGTGTCGGGCCTAGATCTGCGGAGACGCAGGCCCCATATGTTATTTGACTACTGCCCCACCATGCCCAAATATTAATTGTTGACGCAGGTCCATCGAGTCTATGGTTTGACGAGAAGATCTTTCTTTAACCTCTCTGGGATAGATGGGACGCTTGCGTCCCAACAGCCATGTCAAAATGTAGAGCGCCAAATTCAAAAAAATTATATAAAATTAAACTTGATTAAATCACACATATAAGATATCAAATTAAAGCTACACTCGTTGTGAATCCAGCAACATGTCAGATTTCAAAAAGGCTTTTCGGCGAAAGCAAACGATGCTATTATCTGAGGATACACCATAGTAAACAAAGAGAGAGAAGCATATTTCAACCATGCCGGCGCTACTCAAAACGCAGAAATAAAATATAAAAAACGCATTACCTTTTATGAGATTCTTTTGTTGGCACTCCAATATGTCCCATAAACATCACAAGTGGTCCTTTAGTTCGATTAATTCCGTCCATATATATCCAAATTGTCCATTTATTTGGCGCTGTTGTACCAGGAAAAACAGCGTTCAATTTGAGCAAAATCACGACACAATATCTAACAAAAAATTACCTCTAAACTTTGCCAAAACATTTCAAAGTACTTTTGTAATACAGCTTAAGGTATTTGTAAACGTTAATAATCGATCAAATTGAAGACAGGGGCCTGTTGCACAAAACTAGGATAAGGGATTAAGCCAGGATATCTTGGTGATCCTGGCTCAATTGATCCGTAATCCGGTTGCACTAAAGATGGATAGGGGGCAGGAGGATATGTTATGGTATAAATTACCATGGAGATTTATTCTGTGGAGCTAGCCTGCTCCAGACCAGGCTAAATTCCAGGATCTATTTAATCTCATCCCTAATGTCAGTCAGCAGTCACCACAAATGGAAACCAATAGTTATTTCACTGCTCACTATACATTGTTATCACATATAACTATATAACTCCTCACAATCAAATGTAGACCGCATTATCTACCAAGGGAATTCACTTCGGTCATAATCACAGCCGTATATATTCCCCCCCAAGCAGACACATCGATGGCCCTGAACGAACTCTATCTGACTCTCTGTAAACTGGAAACCACACACCCTGAGGCTGCATTCATCGTAGCTGGGGATTTTAACAAGGCTAATCTAAAAACAAAACTCCCTAAATTCTATCAGCACATCGATTGTCCGACCAGGGCTGGCAGAACTCTGGACCATTGTTATACTAACTTCCGCGACGCATATAAGGCCCTCCCCCGCCCTCCTTTCGGAAAAGCTGACCACGACTCCATTTTGTTGATTCCAGCCTACAAACAGAAATTAAAACTACAAGCTCCCGCGCTCAGGTCTGTTCAACGCTGGTCTGACCAATCTGAATCCACGCTTCAAGACTGCTTTGATCACGCGGATTGGAATATGTTCCGCACGGCGTCCAACAACAACAATGATGAATATGCAGATTCGGTGAGCGAGTTCATTAGGAAGTGCATTGACGATGTCGTACCCAGAGCAACGATTAAAACATTCCCAAACCAGAAACCGTGGATTAACGGCAGCATTCGCGTGAAACTGAAAGCGAGAACCACTGCTTTTAACCAGGGCAAGGTGACCGGAAACATGACCGAATACACACAGTGTAGCTATTCTCTCCGCAAGGCTATCAAACAGGCTAAGTCCCAGTACAGAGACAAAATTGAATCGCAATTCAACAGCTCAGACACAAGGGGTATGTGGCAGGGTCTACAGTCTATCACGGATTACAAAAAGAAAAGCAGCCCCGTCGCGGATCAGGATGTCTTGCTCCCAGACAGGCTAAATACCTTTTTTGCCCGCTTTGAGGATAATACAGTGCCACTGACACGGCCCACTACCAAAACCTGCGGGCTCTCCTTCACTGCAGCCGAGGTGAGTAAAACATTTAAACGTGTTAACCCTCGCAAGGCTGCAGGCCCAGACGGCATTCCCAGCCGCGTCCTCAGAGCATGCGCAGACCAGCTGGCTGGTGTGTTTACGGACATATTCAATCAATCCTTAGCCCAGTCTGCTGTTCCCACATGCTTCAAGAGGGCCACCATTGTTCCTGTTCCCAAGAAAGCTAAGGTAACTGAGCTAAACGACTACCGCCCCGTAGCACTCACTTCCGTCATCATGAAGTGCTTTGAGAGACTAGTCAAGGACCATATCACCTCCACCCTACCGGACACCCTAGACCCACTCCAATTTGCTTACCGACCCAATAGGTCCACAGACGACGCAATCGCAACCACACTGCACACTGCCCTAACCCATCTGGACAAGAGGAATACCTATGTGAGAATGCTGTTCATCGACTACAGCTCAGCATTCAACACCATAGTACCCTCCAAACTCGTCATCAAGCTCGAGACCCTGGGCCTCGACCCCGCCCTGTGCAACTGGGTCCTGGACTTCCTGACGGGCCGCCCCCAGGTGGTGAGGGTAGGTAACAACATCTCCACCCCGCTGATCCTCAACACTGGGGCCCCACAAGGGTGCGTTCTGAGCCCTCTCCTGTACTCCCTGTTCACCCACGACTGCGTGGCCATGCACGCCTCCAACTCAATCATCAAGTTTGCGGACGACACTACAGTGGTAGGCTTGATTACCAACAACGACGAGACGGCCTACAGGGAGGAGGTGAGGGCCCTCGGAGTGTGGTGTCAGGAAAATAACCTCACACTCAACGTCAACAAAACAAAGGAGATGATTGTGGACTTCAGGAAACAGCAGAGGGAGCACCCCCCTATCCACATCGACGGGTCAGTAGTGGAGAAGGTGGAAAGTTTTAAGTTCCTCGGTGTACACATCACGGACAAACTGAATTGGTCCACCCACACAGACAGCGTTGTGAAGAAGGCGCAGCAGCGCCTCTTCAACCTCAGGAGGCTGAAGAAATTCGGCTTGTCACCAAAAGCACTCACAAACTTCTACAGATGCACAATCGAGAGCATCCTGTCGGGCTGTATCACCGCCTGGTACGGCAACTGCTCCGCACACAACCGTAAGGCTCTCCAGAGGGTAGTGAGGTCGGCAGAACGCATCACCCGGGGCAAACTACCTGCCCTCCAGGACACCTACACCACCCGATGTCACAGGAAGGCCATAAAGATCATCAAGGACAACAACCACCCAAGCCACTACCTGTTCACCCCGCTATCATCCAGAAGGCGAGGTCAGTACAGGTGCATCCAAGCAGGGACCGAGAGACTGAAAAACAGCTTCTATCTCAAGGCCATCAGACTGTTAAACAGCCACCACTAACATTTAGCGGCCGCTGCCAACAAACTGACTCAGCTCCAGCCACCTTAAAAATGGGAATTGATGGAAATTATGTAAAAATGTACCACCAGCCACTTTAAACAATGCCACCTAATATAATGTTTACATACCCTACATTACACATCTCTTATGTATATGTATATACTGTACTCTATATCATCTACTGCATCTTGCCATCTTATGTAATACATGGACCACTAGCCACTTTAAACTATGCCACTTTATGTTTACATACCCTACAGTACTCATCTCATAGGTATATACCGTACTCTATACCATCTACTGCACCTTGCCTATGCCGTCTGTACCATCACTCATTCATATATCTTTATGTACATATTCTTTATCCCTTTACACTTGCGTGTATAAGGTAGTAGTTGCGGAATTGTTAGGTTAGATTACTTGTTGTTATTACTGCATTGTCGGAACTAGAAGCACAAGCATTTCGCTACACTCGCATTAACATCTGCTAACCATGTGTATGTGACTAATAAATTTGATTTGATTTGATTTGATTTGATTTGAACTAGACCCACTGTTATTATTTAAACGTTTGTGATCATTAATTTCAATGATTTTGGATAAAAAATGATTTTTAGATGATGTTGCTATCATTAGATAATTTACAGTTTCCCATAGACTATAAGGCTATATATAAAATGATAGAATATTAGGGCCACAGAGGGGAAAAAAACACAAGTCATAATATTGTAACCAGTTGTTTTAAAGGAGGACAGTTGTTAAAATGACAGATGTGGGGCATTTCGTGAAATTGTACTTCAGTATGGTTTCATAAACAAAGACATGCTGATGTGCCAGAATATTAAGTATCACATTGTCATAAGTATCAAAACTGTAAAAACAATATGTAGCTTTTCTGCAGAAAGAACCAGCCTCATAAATTTATGACTATCCTTTTTCTTCAGTGTGGCCCTAGTACTCTGTCATATAAACAAATACACATTCCATATGAATATAAAAACACAATGTGTAACATTATGTTCCTTTATTGAATAAGGACAAAACAAAGCAGGTAAACCATCAGCTCCTTTCGAAACTGAAGTCACAGTGACTCTACAAGATGGAAAGCACAGAATCCAAGCATATTATACAAAATGATACATACACATTCAAAGGTCTGTATATAACACACCCTGCATGTCTGCACACTAAAATAAATGCAGGACAAATCCATACACATCAACTGAACAGACAAATGAATGGATGCAGTAGCCTCCCTGCAGCCTTGTATTACACACAGTATACCGCACAAACATCATAAGAGGCCAAATTCGTCAAAAAACGAACCCAAAAATGGATGCAGTAGCCTCCCTGCAGCCTTGTATTACACACAGTATACCGCACAAACATCATAAGAGGCCAAATTCGTCAAAAAACGAACCCAAAAAAACCCAAATTCCTCTGCCACCGCAGGACATATTTAACCAAAATTGAAAGCACACATACTAACTAAAATAATTCAACACATATTGGTCCCTCAGCAGCCGACCACTGTCGTCATCAGGGAAGATTGCCGGATTGTCCCAGTCCATGGCTGGTGGCACTCTGGGGGCCCTCTCCTTCCTCAGGCAGGCCACATTGTGGAGGACAGCACAAGCCACAGTAATATCACATGCCCTAACAGGGCTGACCCTTAATTTGTGAAGGCAGTGAAAGCGTGCCTTCAGGAGGCCAAAGGTCATTTCAACTCTGGCCCTGGTCCTGGCATGGGCATGGTTGTAGGCCTGCTGTGCTTCCTGGGGGTCTGTGAAAGGTGTCAGGAGAAAAGGCTGGCAGCCATACCCCCTGTCTCCCAGCAACACACCAGAGAATTCACCTGTCAACACAAAATCTCATCATTACTACCTCATAAACACAGTGATATTCTTGACACAGCCATGATGGTTATAAATAGGGGTTGTGTGGCTTACCTTGTGATAGGCACTGATAGATTTCAGAGGCCCGAAAGATTCTGGAGTCATGGACTGAGCCAGGCCATTTTGCCACAACATTGCTGATCACACAGTCAGCATTGCAGACCATCTGAAATCATAAGATGAGGAATATTACACCAATCAATGCACATCACTGGCAATGCAGAGTGTTCGTCAATGGACAATATCAAAAAGTTATGTTCACCTGAACATTAATGCTGTGAAAGGATTTCCTATTCACAAAATCGGCCTCATGGGCACCTGAGGGGGCTTTTATCCTTATGTGTGTGCAGTCCACTGCACCAATGACATTGGGGAAACCTGTCACACAAAGTAATGAGTATCCTACTATGTGTTAACAGTTGTCCTGTAATTTGTAGATCCTCTTACCTGCAATCCTATAGAACTCCTCTTTGATGTCACAGAGTCTTCTGTGGCCAGGGAAGGAGATGAAGACATCTGCTAATGCTTTGATAGCCAGACACACACTCCTTATTGTGCGGCAAATTGTGGCCTTGTTCAGCTGTTCTGCATCCCCCACTGAGTACAGGAAGGCTCCACTAGCAAAAAAGCGCAAGGCCACACAAACCATTTGCTCCACACTCAGTGCATGGCTCCGTGCAGTGCGGTGCTTAATCCTGGGACCCAGTAGTCTGCATAGATACCTGATGCCATCTGCAGAAAACCTGTATCTTTCATATAGATGGTCATCAGGGAAGGCCAGTGGGTCCAACCGGTCCCTGAAGACCCTTTCTCGCCTGAAGGCTCTCCTCAGCACAAGTGCTTCTTCATCCACCACATCTCGCACGAATGGGCATGCCATTGTCAGAGCAGAAAGGAACACACAATTTTGGGCCTTCATATAGGCTAGTGGCCACACCTGGTGCTGGGGGGGTGGGCAAAAGAGGGCGATGCCTTATAACGATGACTTGGTTGTACTGATTGCTGGGAAAAT